>NW_026527462.1:0-39517 GCF_022682495.2 Desmodus rotundus
CAGAAAGCAGGTTCCTGGTGGGCAGGAACTATTCCCTTAACCTCTCTGGGCTTCGGTTTCCTCACCTTTAAAGCGGGTGTTATTAGAGTTTCCAGTATCTCAGAGCTTTGTTATGGTGATTGAATGAGTTAATTAACATAAGCACTTAGAACAAGACCCGAGGTGCTCAATAAATAAATCTAATGTTTACCAGGAGTACATGCAACATAAGAAGTGCTTGGTAAGTGTCTGAGGAGGGGCAGATGAATGGTGGAGAGAGACTGGAGGAGGCAGGTGGAGCAGGAGTCCCGAAACGGTAGTAAGAGAGCTGGTCAGGCGCCCAATGACACAGAGACCCCCAGTCCTCTCTCCACCTTTAATGGGCCCCCTGGTGTGCTTGGGGGACGGTGTCCTTAAATACAGCCCGGCCTGGCGGGCAGGGGTTGGGGCCGGGCCTGCCGGGGGGCGGGGCCTGGGGGCGGGGCCTCAGCTGCACTTGCAGGAGCGCACGATCATGTTCGACAGTTGCTCCACCTTGGGCTTGCGGCCCACGTAGTACACGATGGGCAGGGGCTCCAGCGCCTGCGGCACGCAGCACGGCGCCGCCGACGCGCCCGGGTTGTGCTGGTTGTACAGGGCCAGGACCTGGGGGCAGGCGGGCGGGGTCAAGGCCGAGGTCTCCCGGAGAGTGCCCCCACCCTTCCAGCCGCTCCCTATCTCCCTAGTCTCAACACACCAGTTAGGTCTAAATCTCTGCCTCTCCCCATTTCCCGCTCTTGGCCTGTAACTCAATCTTTCTGTCTACTTCCATCTTCCTAATTCTGTCTCTCTGTACCAACCGGTGCCCTCCTGCTTTTTTCTCTCTCGTTCTGCCTCTGGGTTTCTCTTTCTCCTTCCAACTCCTCACTTCTCCCCTCACCCCCTACAGGTTACTCTGTCCCGGAGGGTCTGGCCCTATCTCTATCTCCCTCCACGCCCGTGTCTGTGGCTCCGGCTCCTCTCCCATCTTTTTATCATCCCTCCTCCAGTCTCCCCATCTCTCCCTTTTTCTCCTTCTCTCCTCACCTCATCTCCAGTTGTACCTCTCTCCCTCCCCTCCCTCCGTCCCTGCTCCCTCCAGCCCATGGACCAGACGCACCTTGCTGTACTGCGTGTCCAGGCTCCAAATGTAGGGGCAGGGCCCCAGGCAGAAGTTGGCGTGGTAGCCCTTGGGCTCGTGGATCCATTTCCAGCCCAGATCCTTGCGAAAGTCAATGTAGAGCTGCCGCACGCAGCAGTTTTTCTCCGTGGAGCTGCGGGCACGGGTGAGGAATCCAGGTCAGGAGGGCAGAGGAGTCCAGGAGGGCTGACCATGCCCCTCCTCCCCGGAGGGGCGTGTGTGTGCATGAGAGAGAGAGAGAGAGAGAGAGAGAGAGAGAAAGAGAAAGAGTCCCCTCCCCAGCACCATCCCCATCTCGATCCCCCTGCGCCCCTGTGATACAGCAGCAACAGTACTGATAATCACCAACACTGATAAAGCACTTCCTCTAGTCAAGCACTGTGCTAAGAGCATCGTAATAAAGGATTTCATGCGGTGCTCAAAACAAGTCTGTAAGAAGCCCAGTGACCATCCAAGAGGCACATTTACACACTGGGACATAAAAAACATAGTGCAGCCCTGTGGACTGAGCGTGGGCTGCAAACCAAAGGGTCGCGGGTCAATTCCCAGGCAGGGCACATGCCTGGGTTGCAAGCCAGGTCCCCAATAGGGGGTGCGCGAGAGGCAACCACACATCGATGTTTCTCTTCTTCTCTTTCTCCTTCCCTTCCCCTCTCTCTAAAAATAAAATATATTTTTTAAAGAAGCATAGTGCAGCTCCGTATGTACTGATACTTCCATGTGTGCCAGTGTTTACTGAACTATTGTGTGCTGGGCTGGGATCTACAGGGGACTCAGCACACATAAAACAGACAGAAATCCCTGCCTTCTGGGGCCACATGCGAGACTGTCTGGTTGTCCCTCTGCTCCGAAGATGGCTCCGCCTCACTAAGGACAAACACCACAAGTCTTCACCATGAACCACAAGGCACTACCGGATCAGACTAATCTCAGCTCCCTCTCCATTCTCGCTCCAGCCACACTAGTGTCCTCACTGTTCCTCCAACAGTCCTACCCCAGGGCCTTTGCACTTGCTGTTTCCTCTGGCTTGCTACTCCCACAGATACCTGCTCTGGCTTGTTTCTTCACATCCTTTAAATGTATGCTCAAATGTCTTCCACTCAGGGAGCCTCACTCCTAGAGCACCGTGGCATGCAGTAGCTGCCCAATAAATAGTGAGACAAATGAATGTCATCTCTTCAGAGAGTCCTTCCTGGACCATCTTATCCATCTAAATGATACCCATCTAAATGACAATTCCACTCAGTGTAACAAAAACATTGCAGGTATGCGAGAAAATATGAAAATGTCTGGTCCTGACTGGTGTGGCCCAGTGGGTTGGGTGTCTTCCCACCAACTGAAAGGTCCCCTGTTTGATTCCCAGTCAGGGCACAGGCCTGGGTTGGGGCCAGGTCCCCGGATGGAGGTGGTGTGCAAGAGGCAACCACACGTTGATGTTTCTCTCCCTCTCTTTCTCGCTCCCTTCCCCTCTCACAGAAGTAAATATTTTTAAAAATGATTGTATTTCAGGTGGGGCAAAATCTTAAAACCTGTGGAAGCTGCATGAGAGTTCATTATGCTATGCTAGTTGCTTTTATATACATTTGAAATTTTTCATAATGAAATCAGAATAGGAAAAATAGTCTCCAATACCTTTCTGTCTCTTTTTTCTGATTTAGTTTCCTTTTTTGAACTTACAGCTACCTGCTGTTTTATTTGTTAGAGATTGATTTGCTTATCTGTTCAATATCTGACTTCCTCTGAGGACAGGACATCTTTCCTTTCTTTTTTAAAGGTTTTATGTATTTATTTTTAGAGAGAGGGGAAGGGAGGGAGAAACATTGATCGGTTGCCTCTCACACACCCCAAACTGGGGACCTGGCCTGCACACAACCCAGGAATGTGCCCTGACCGGGAATCAAACCTGCAACCATCCAGTTCGCAGGCCGGTGCTCAGTCCAGAGCCACACCAGCCAGGGCAGCACAGGACTTTTTTCCCTTTTGTCCTCTAATGTATGCCCAGTGCCTGGCACACAGTAGGTACCCTGCAAATATTGGATGTATGAATCAATTGCTCAAGGTTAGATTTTTTTTGAAAACACATTGGAGAATAGTGGTGTATTAGATGCTGCCATTCTGGACTCGTGATCTCTGCCCCACGTTCAGATCCAAAGACCAGTCCTCCAGAGCTGGGGCCCAGGCTTCCGCTTGTCTGAAAGGACCTGGGCATTACTGGCCCCTGGGGCCATGGCTGAGAGGGGCAGGGAGCTTGGCTAAATAGCTTGGCTCACGGGCAGCCAAGAACACTATATAGTCCACGGTCGTAACATGTGAAAGAAACACTGTATAAGCTGCAGGTGCAGTATGATCTGAATTCTATTTTGCATAAAGCAACTGGAAGGAAATATATTAAAATGTCGATGGCGACTTTTTATATGTGGTATGATGGGTGATATTGTTTCTATTTCTATTCCTATGACATTTGTATTTAGCATGATGGATGATAGCCTTCTGTCCTTCCCAAATTCTTAACAGTGGATATGTGTTACTTTTAGAATCAGAAAAGTAATGAAAAGAAGGAAAATGCAGCCCTTCACCCCCACCCCTGCCCCACCAAGTAAGACTCTACCATTTGGACTAAATAAATAAACACATATAAGTGCCTCATGCAGATCATCTCTGGAAGGAGACACAAATATAATAAAAGTGGATGCTTCTTCAGAGACAGGTCGGGGGTAGGAGCTGGAGGTTCTCTGAGATCCTTTCTAGGCTGGGTCCATGTGCATGTATTTACCTATTCAAACAGTAATCAATAGAGAATTCATCGATTAATTTCAAAACCCTGTGAGGTGAGCCTCCTTATTATTCCTATTTTTAAATTATTTTTTATTTATTGACTTGAGATAGAGAGAGGGAGAGAAAGGGAGAAAGAAACACTGATGTCCTTTATGTGCCCTGACCAGGGATTGAACCCGCAACCCTGGTGTATCGGGATGATGCTCTAACCCGTTGAGCACCTGCCCAGGGCTATTATTCCCATCTGAAGGATGAAAAACTGAGCCTCCCGTGAGAAGGATGTTGCCTGCTCACATACAGTGTGTAAGGGGTGGAGTCAGGTTCTCAGCCCCGTTCACAGTCAACTCTGTGCCGCCCCAGAGCTTGTGGCCTCAGTTGCCCAGAACAACCGTGTCAACTCAAACAGAGGAGAAAGAGGTGATAACATGGGATCTCCTGAGGCAAGATCTTTCCAAGAGCCACAGAGCCCTAAGAAGGGAGTCGGGAAACTGAAGTCGTTGAGCTCTGCCAGTCCCTCAGTTTCCCCACCAAAGATGCAGGGGATGTTGAATCAAATAAGGTGTTCATATCCCGTGATGCAAGGGGGTATCAGGAAGTTTGTGTATGGGCTTAGGGAGGGTCCTGAGGCCCCCAAACCATATGCTCACATATGTGTACGTATGCACATCCTTCTGCAGGAGAAGGTTCCTGACTTTTGGCTTCTCAGCGGGGTCCTGGACTCACAGAAGTGGAAGACACACTGTCCAGAATAATCTTTCACTTCTGGTCCAATTCTGGCTGAGGTTCTGAGATTCTGAGATGTGAATAGTCTGTGATTCTATTATCCAACTCAGCTATTCTCCATGTGGGGTCCAGTAGCAGCATCACCTGGGAACTTGTGGGGAATGCAAATTCTTGGGCCCCACCCCAGACTTCCTGAACCAGAAACTTGGGGTAGGGTGGGAGAGAGCAGGCCAGATTTAACAGGCCTGCCAAGTGACCCCCAGGTGCTTACACTTCTGGGGCTTGCTGCATTCCGGGCCCTGCAAAGCTTTCCCCCATCCAGTCAGTCCATCAGGACCCAACAGGGCCTGAGGAGTACAAGAAGCCCACTTGGGGCCCCAGGGCAGGCCGAGGGGCCTCACATTCACCGTGGATGCTGGTGAGGGGGTCAGGGAAGCTTCCCAGTGGAGATGGGTCTTGAGATAAGAACAGCAAGATGGTGTGTGAACCTCAAACATGCACAGAAGCAGAGAACGTCATATCGAACTCTCACGTCTCCATCACCCAACTTCAACACTCAACAAGTCATGCCCATCCTCACTGTACGAGAGGGGACCCAAAACACCCGGAATTTATTTATAAAAAATTGCTTAGTGCTTCTGCCATTTTCTTGTTTTACCTCTTGCACTGCGGCAAACCATTTCCCTTCAAGAACTTTTTTCATCCAGGGAAACAAAAAAAGTCGCTGGGGGTGAGATGAGGTGAATAGGGAGGGTGGGGCACAGGGGTCATGCTGGTTTGATCAAAAACTGCTGAACATTCAGCAAGGGGTGGGCAGGTGTGCCCATAAATCACCCACCATGAAACGGGCAAATGTGTTTAAAGTGTCTTCAAAAAAATTTCCTGAAGCCAAATGCAGCCTCTCACAACACCGCCAGCTGGTGCACTGACACAGCTGTGTTCCTAGAACACTCACCCCGTGGGGGAAGTCTTCACTACAAGGGTCCGCCCTCCAGAAGATGATTCCAGTTTTTTTTTTTGGGTCCTGGTATCACAACCCCTACCCACTTCCTCTCTCCCATATCATTTCACCCATAAATATTTCTATATGTATCTCCAAGGAATTTCAGGACTATTTTAAAACATAACCACAATACCACATTACAAAAGTAACAATAACTACCTGATATCATCAAATATCTAGTTAGAGTTCACGTTTCCCCAACTGTCTCATAAACATCTTTTCCTTTTTGCGTCTGCACAAATAAAGATCCAAACAAAGTCCACACATCGCAGGTGGTCAATATACCTCTTAAGATTCCTTTTAAAATCCACAGAACTGTCTTTCTCTCTATTTCCTGCCTTCGCATTGTATTTGTTGAAGAAAACGAGTCAGGTTTCCCACAGTCCTGATGTTGCTCGCAGGGCGCCTGTGGCGGTGTTTAACATGGCCCACTATCCCTCTATTTCTGGAAAATCGTTCAGGATCAACTTTTTTTGCAAGACTTCCAAGGTGAGAGTGTGTCCGTCTCAACAGAGACTCACATGGCTGGCTGGCAGGCTGCCTGTCTTTGTACGGTTACTAGCTGCTGGCACCCAAGACCTCAGTCTGTTCATTCATTCATAGAGCTGCTGGGCGGAGGGTAGGGTCTGGAAGGAGATTGGGAGAAAAGCTGACTTTCCATCTGGGGACCAGCATGTGACAAAGCCCAGAGGCACCATCAAAATATTAAGCAGGGGAGGGACAGGGTCAGATTATCATTCTAAATTTGCAATATTCTAACTCTGAATTTTAACATTCCAGCAATCCAACGTTTCCGCTTTCTGAGACTGCAATACGCCAGCGTCTGAAGATTCTAACTCTCCAACAGCATTTCCATCTCTCTAGGAGCCCCCATTCCAACTCTCGAGGATCCTGGCATTCCTGAATTCCAATATTTCAACACGGCATTCCAACATTCCACAGTTCTGAGCCTACCAGTCAAGAAGTCCAAGCTTCCGCTTTCTAAGTTCCCAGACTCCCAAGAATGCAGCATTCTGACACCGAGCCCCAACACTCTCGGATACCAACATTCTGGCTTCCTCCAACTCCACTTGTGAGTGCTAACATTTTCCCACGTGATTGTACCATTCTGAGCCGAAGATTCGAGGACTCCAACCTGCCAACACCTGAGACTCCAACCTGTCAATGGTACAGGAATCCAACAAAGGCAACCTTCCAATCCTGAATTCCTAAATGAGGATCCCAACACTCCTTGAGTCCAACACTGTCAGATTGCAATAACTAACGTGAATTCTAGCATCCTAGAATCGCAACATTCTAGGACCCCAACCTGTCAATAATATCGAAATTGAACACATGGCCTCCCAATGTTGAATTCCTATTCTCGGTGCTCAACATTCTAATAGTCTCTGATTCCCACAAACCAGCACGAAAACAACCTGATCTCAACGTTCTAGGACTCCCAGGTCACATATGCCTGCATTCTAGGACTCAAACCTCATCCTCTGAGCTGTCCAGGCCGAAGGAGATGCTGGCCCAAGCAAGCACAGAACCGGCCAGGTGCCCACCCTGCCGTGCTGGGTCAGGCCCCCCCAGGGTAGAGGGCCTTGCTCTTCACCTGAAGCAGTAGCTGGTGTCCAGGGCTCGGCGGTGCCGGGGGCTGTGCAGGTGCTGGGCTCTCTCCAGTGGGGTGGCCATGAGAAGCAGGAAGGGCCGGTTTATGCCATGAATGGTGGCCAGGTCGCCCCGGCGGCCAACACTGATTCCTGTTTGAGTTTGGGAGCCAGTGGGTGGGGGGTGGAGAGACACACACACTCTCAGATGGTGAATGGGCAGGGGGAGGAGGCTGGACACACACACACTGCACAGGGTGCCAGGACAGAGAGGTGGGCCTTACCGTTGATTTCCACGTGGAGTGTATCATCTTTGCTGTCACAAGAGCAGTGGGCACTGAGGCGAAAGCCCTCGATTTCGCCTGTCGGAGTGAGGAGAGGGGAGCCAGTGTGAGGGTGTGGCTCACCCAGCCCCTGGAGGAGAAGGAAGGAGCAAACCCCTGGGGACTCCTTCCTGCCTCTCTTCCTGCACCTTCTTGCTACACTTCTTTACCTCGCTGCCTCCTCCTCCACCTTCAGGTCTCAGCACAAATGTCACCTCCTCCAAGAGGCCCTCCAGGATGCAGGCCCCACTCCCACTGTGACATCATCTTATTTTCTCCATAGCACTGACCCTCTGGTTCCTTTGTATTTGGCTATTTATTTCCCCCATTGTTCTCAGGGGGGAGCAGGATGAATGGGGGCAGGGATCCTTGTTTTCTTGTCCCCTGCAGGCCTGGCCCACCATCATAAAAACAAACATCTACAGAGTGCAGGAGTGCACGTGGGGTGCCAGGCCTGTTCTTAACACCCTGTGGGCATTGTCCCCTTTAATCCTCACCAAGCTACCCGTTTTCCAGAAGAGGGTGCCCAGGCGCACGGAGAGATGACCTACCCAAAGTGGGAAAAGGCAGGGGTGGGATGCACGCACAGTCCAGACTCTTAAATGAATGAGTGGGTTTTCTAAGCTACCCACTATGTCTGGACCCTGTACTGGGTGCTCTGGACTCAGCAGTAACCAAGATAGGCCTTTGTCCAGGGACCCCAAACACTGTCCCAGGGCCCACCTGTTCCCTAACCCCCATTTTCCATCTGTCCAAACCAGCACTTATCCTGTGAGTCTCACCCTGATCACCCTGACCCTCAGGGGGCTCTCCCAGGCCACCTCCTCCAGATGGGTTTGGGTGTCTGCTCTGGGCTCCCCCACCCCGGCCCTCATCACTCTGGTCATCACTGCCTGCTAGGACTTTGGCAAGACTTCTTAGGTGTCTAGAAGGAACAGTGGGCCTCGTGAGGACAGGATCTAGAAGCCGTCTTGGTAGCACCATCTCCCCCGCGCCACCGGCACAGGGTCAGGCACAGAGCAGGGACCTTCTAGCATTTATGAAGTGGAGGTGTGAACAAGGGGGAGATTAGAAAGGAGGTGTGGGCCCTGTGGACTCAGCCAGGACAGGACAGACACCTCCTCTTCCATAAAGATAGACAGTCTGTGTCGGGCTGTCCCCGGAATCAGGGCCAGCGCACAGCCTATCCCTCTGCCTCTAACAGTCTTGCTCCTCCTTCTTCTCTGGGCTGGTTCCACTCATCCCTCAGACATCAGCACTGACGTCCCCTCCTCCAGGAAGCTTTCCTGGATCACAGGCTGCGCAGCCACCTCCTCTGGGCTCCCCATTCCAGGCCTGCTCCCTCTGGGTCATTACTGCTTGATTTACAGGTCTTTCATCCCCTTTCCCCACTCCAGCAATGGACCATGACTGCTATGAGGGCAAGGATTGAGCTGTTTTTGTCACTGCTGTGTCCCCAGATCACCCAGCACAGGCCAGGTGCTCAGGAAATGGATCAATCCATTAATCACTCAGGTTTGAGTGTCTGGGAGGAGGGCCAGGTCTTGGTTCTTTGGCACCACCATAGGGTGGGGGGTGCTAGGCAGAATATCCCCAGGAAAAACAATGGGGTCGACCCCATTGTGAAACAGGATGGGGCAGACAAGTGGTCCTCACCTCTGTGGCTCAGCCACTGCCGCACGACTCCAGTGACCTCAAAGGACAGCCACTCAGGCGTGTCGCTGGGGGCCAGCAGCTGGTTGCTGAGGTAGCGCCAGGAATTGTTGCTGTATTTCTGGGGGATGAGGAATGGAAGGAGAGAGATAGTGGGTGGATGCTGCCACGTGGGCCCACCCCCACTGCCTGCTCCCCTAAATGGACCTTCAGAGAGTCCCTTGGACAGCCCCCCCCCCCCCAAGACATCCATGCTCTGGGACCCTGCAGGAACAGTAAGCCCCAGACTGGGAGTCAAGGTACCTGAGCGGCTCAGCCTTGGTCCCTGACCCTTTGGGGCCGTGGAAATTCCTTTCTCTCTCTAGGCCTCAGTTTCCTTGCTGGTGAAATGCCAGGTCCCTTTGAGCCCGGACAGCCCACAGCACTGAGATTTTCTTGCAGACACCCTGGGCTTCACTCAGCACACTGTTCTGCAAATTTGACGCCCTGTATTCTGAGTCTATAATTTTCCAGGGGCCTATGTTAGAAGTCATTCTATAACTCCAGGGTTTGGCAGCATCCCAAGAATTACACAGTCCATGAGCCTAAAAGTTCTAAGAGACTAACATTCAACAAGTCCAGGAGTCCAGAAACCCAGAAGCTACAGACACCTGACAGAGGGTAGAATGACCCCCTGGGGCCAGACGGAACACTCCGGGGCCTGGCAGCACAAAGCTGGGTTCTCTGGACACCAAGAAGCTAACATCAGACAAAGTTCCCTGGTTGGAAGAGTCTGCCATCTACTGTTGAGTCTAATGTTCCTGTGAGGGGGATTCTAGGCCACTTGACCTTCTAGAGACCCCAGCCCTTCCAGATGATCCAATCCTCCTGAAGACTACAAATTTCCTAGAACAGAGCCACCCAAGGGACCTGTCTGTGATGATGGAAATGTTCCTGATCTGAGGCGTCCAAGATAGCCGCTGCCCACATGTGACCACAGCCACTGGAAATATGGCCAGTGAGACTGAGGAACTGAATTTTTGCTTGTATTTATTTGTAATCAACTTCAATAATGTGATGTTATTATTGCTATTTTATTACTATTATTACTAGTCCATGTGTAACTATAGAAATGGTCCCTGAAAGTGTAGTCTTTTAAATGGCCATATGACTAGTGGCTTCCATATGGGATAGAGCAGGTTGAGAACCACCAAGCTTTCCAGAGATTTCAACTTTCAAGAGTCCTGGGTTCTAAAACCCAATTGCTAAGATTCTAGCCTTCTAAGTGGCTAACATTCTAGGGTGCTCGGAGTCTGAAGGTTTCAAAGAGCCCTGATTCCACAGTCTGCACTCCTCCATCCTTCAGGGTTCGTCTATGCGGCCCTTGCAGCCACCTGTGGCCCAGTTGCCGCACCTGGCCGGTTCCCCCACCTGGTACAGCTCCACGTGCTGCTCCACTTTCAACTTGTGCCTCTGCAGGCGCAGCTCTGCCCGGGAGAGCAACTGGGGTTCAGGCACTGCTTCCCGGAGCTCCGATGTGTTGAAGAACATATATATGCTGTGTGAGTTATGCTTGAATGTCTCATAGATTTCTAGGCAGAAGGAGTGGAGAAGGGGGGTGTCAGAGGTGTAGCAGGGGCAGGGGAGCTGATGCACCCCAAATATAAGAGGGTGGGCTCCAGAGCTGACAGCTCTGGGTTGGAGTCTGACCCTGACCTTGGGCAAGTGGCTTGCCCTCTCTGGGTTTGTTTCTCCTCTGTAAAACTCTTCTCTCCCATCACATGTAAAGTGCCCACTTAGTACAGGCTGGCGACAAAGGTATCTACCAGCTCGGTTGCTCAGACCTCTCCAGCGCTTGGAGCCTCAAATGCAACTACATGGCGGTGTACAGTCAAGGGCATTTGAAGCAGACCATGCCTCTGCTGACTTCCAGCTCTGGGACCTTGGCGAGTCACATCCCCTCTCAGAGCCTCAGTTTCCTGCTATTCTTTGAAAAATAGCAACCACATCAAGCTCCCTGTCTTCCAACCCAGGTTCTCCTAACAGAAGCACTGTGTAACTTTGGACAGGTGAATACCTCTGTGCCAGATTCTCACCTGTAAAACCAGAACAGACTGCAGGGTGAGAGTGTGAAGTAAATGAGATGAGGCAGATACAGCACACAGCACAGCCTGCCCACAGGAGACCCTCTAATGTGTGTGTTAAAGCCCTTTGTATTTAAAATTCACAACAACCCTGTAAGGAAGATTCTATTATACCCATTTTCTAGGTGGTGAAACTGAGGCAACAAAGAGATCAAGTAATTTGCCCCAAGGTCTCATAGCTAAGAAGCTGCAGAATAGGGATTCAAACTTAGACAGTCTGGGTCCAGAGACAAACCCTAGCTATGCCACCTCCTAGCTAATGTGATGTTATTATTACTATTATTAGTATTATTATTAATTGCTTCCTTCCTCAACTGGTGAGAAAAGGCAGAGTTTATTCCAGGTAGGAATGGATTGGTGGGGGGAGTTAGGAACTGTTTTCCAGTCTAGGGAAAGTTTGGGGTTGGGGTTGGGGTTGAGGGGGCAGGCTATGAGCTCCTGGATCAAGTGGGGCATCTGCTTTAGGCCTCTGCAGTGGGGAGGGTGGGGAGTGAAAACAGAGGCAGGATCTGATGAGGTCCGCTTCTGTGGACCCCCTTCCTCCAGTCCTCCCCACTCTAGCCAGACCAATCCCTCTCCTGAAAATAAGCACTATCTTGGCCCAGGGGTTACTCAGCAACCCCCAGAGGAAGGGTAGAGCCCGGGGTGGGGAGACAGATAGGGAAGAGGGAAAGGAGGGGCAGGGACCGGCGGAGGGTGTCAGGGAGAGACTGCAGACACAGGGAGAGCCTGCAGAGACAGGGAGAGGAAGTGTGGAAGAGAAAGAGGGAAAGGGAGGAAAGACTTGGAGACCACGGAGGATGCGGGAGAGATGCAGAGACAGAGATGGGAGCCACGCGGGAAGAGAGACATAGGTGTCGAGGCCAGGTGGAGAGGATAGGAGGTATCAGTGCTGAATCTCCACAACGAAGGTGAAGCAATGACGAAAAAGGTGAGATGGAAATGTGGGTGGGGGTGGGCGTTCTTTGGCTGGAGCCATCAGCTGGGCAAAGGAATGGGCTGAGGACGCACAAGCCCACCGCCCAATAGGGAAAGTGAAACGAGGGGGAGGAGGACCGCCCCAAGCCACTGGGCTCCTTGGGACTCCTGGGTCCCCGCGTGGGCGCCAACGGGGCGGGCCCACAGTCGCTCCGCCCGGAACTGGGGTGAAGAGGACGGGAGGCGCAGCCGCCGCGAGGGCGGGGACCGGACCTGCCCCGTCTCGCCCCAGGCTCCGCGCGCGATCCCCGCCCCCCCGGGGCACGGAAAGGAAAGGGAAGGGAGGGAGGGCGGGCGAGGCGGCCGGACGCTGGGGTTTCCCCAACCTCCAGGAGAGGAACTGGCACTTCGGGGTCCAGATTCTCAGCCTTTAGCTCTGCGGGGTCCTCCTCCTCCCTTCCGGGCGAGCAGCTCCTCCCCCCGCGCGTGGCACCCACGTGGGGCTTCCTCGCCGCGAGCTTGCAGAGTCGCACCCACCACCTCGCCCCCTGCGGCTCCAGGCCTCACTCAGCCCACTCCCTTCCAGCTCGCGGCCGGAGGGCTCGCTGCGCCCGGCGGAGCGCCGTTTCTCCTTCCTCCACCGCCCTCCAGGTCCACCTTTCCCACGCTTGTCCCCCCTCTCCGTAACGCCCCTTCCCACGACCCCAGTGCTCTAGGTTTCTTGGGGGTTGGCTTCCTCCTCGCACGTCCATCTGCGAAAAATTCTGGGCGCCTCACTGCGCATCCCCGACACCCTCCGCGGTCTCGGCTAATCTCCGGCCAGCTTCCCCCTCCCTACGAACTCGCGCCCCAATCTTCCCAGCACTTCTCACCCCCTCGCAACCCCTCTCTCTGCACCCCACCCCCAAATCCTTCATGTTCCTCGCGCCCTCTGCAAGCCGGTCCTCTGTCCATTTTCCTGTCACCTCCAAAGGGCCTTGAATGTGGAGGTTGGACTTTATCCTGAGAGCACCAGGGAGCTTCTCCACCTAGCTTTTCCGTCCTTCTTGAATCTTCCCGCCTCGGGAACCCTGAGCTCCGGGTCAGCTTTCTCCATTGCCTCTCCTTGCCCAAAACTGGGGTCCCTGCTTCTTCTAAAGCGGGATCCCTCTCTGCAGGCCCCACCCCCACGACCCCTGCACTCCAGTGCACCCTGGGGCGGAAAGTCTCGTTCTACCCCTCCCCCCTAATTGCTTCTCTCCCTCTAGGGGACTTCCCCCACAATCCCGCATGCTCCTGTCGGCCTCTAGAAGAGGTCCACTTTGCTCACTATCTCCTCCTCTTCAAGACCAGATACCTGGGTGGAAGGAAGCTCAGCTCTATTCTTTTGGGGACCGCTTCCCACGTTCCCGACGCCCCCAGGGGTTCTCTTCCTTCACCCAGTTTCCTCCATTTCCTCCCCTGCCCCCAGCACGCCGGCGCCCCCTGGGGGCTCCCCTCCGGGGTCCCCTGCCCCTCGGAGCTCACCGTGGCTGTTTTCCACCGTTAGCACACGGGTGACCTCCTTGGCGTAGTAGTCCGTCTCCGGCTCGGGCTCCGGCTCGGCGCTCTCCCCAGCCACCCGGTCGCGGGTACTGTTGTAAAGGGCCAGCACGGCCTCCGGCAGCGGACCAGGCGGCACCTCCGCCTGGCTTGGGGGGCTGGCCAGCCGTAGTTTGGACAGGATCTGGCCGCGGATGGCCTCGATGCGCTTCCGCTTCACCAGCTCCATGTCGATGGTCTTGCAGGTGGACAGTCCGGCGGCCGGCCGGCCAGGCGCTAGCACTAGTAGCCACAGCAGAGGCAGCAGCAGCGGCAACAGCCGCAGCCCGGAGGGCGGCATGGGGGAGGCAGTGCTCCCGGCACCGCCGAGAGCGCGAGCCAGGCTAGGGTGGGAAAAGGGAGGCCCCACCCCTCCTGGGGCTGAGGGGTCTTCGGAAGAAAGGTAGGGGGGTCCGGGGGCTGGAGGGAGAGTTGAGGTCCTCAGGGAGAATGCAGGGGAGGCTCTGGTGGGTGGCTTCTGGTTACCCTACGGAAAACCCCGAGATGGGAGCGACCTGGTACCGGAGGTGAGTGGTCCTGAACAGGGGAGCTGAGGCAGGTATGAGAGAGGTTCAGTCAACCGGATCCCGGGGGAGAAGGATCCTTGGATGCGTGGGGGCTCAAGAGAGAGGCTGGGGGTGGAGAGCGTGCAGGGGGATGCGCCCGAAGTCTTCAGTCAAGTCTTCGTGGGAATCGGGTTTGTCTTTCCCGAGGGCTGGTCCGGAATGGGGGCGCCTCGGGGACGCCGTGTAGGGGGTCAGGGAGAGAGCAAGCGTCCGAAGCAGTG
This sequence comes from Desmodus rotundus, assembly GCF_022682495.2. Classification (NCBI taxonomy): domain Eukaryota; kingdom Metazoa; phylum Chordata; class Mammalia; order Chiroptera; family Phyllostomidae; genus Desmodus; species Desmodus rotundus. The sequence goes on from NW_026527462.1 coordinate 14,596, forward strand.
AGGGGGTACCGATCAGGGGCCCCCAAGTCCTGTCTCCTCGCTGGGCAGCGCCGCGCCAAGCCGTCCCCGAGCCTCCGGCTCCCGGCAGCAGCGGAAAGTCTCAAAACTTTTTTCCTCTTCTCCCAACCAGATCGTCCCTCCTCCCGCTCCTCCTCCCCCTCCTCCCCACAGTGGCGGCGGCGGCGGCGGGGGCGGTGGCGGCTAGTCGCAGACTCTGGGGCCTCCGGCTGCGCCTTCCTCCGCTCCTGGCCGAGGCCGGCCCCGCGGGTGGCTCCGAACCGGGGGGGGGGGGTGCCCCAGAGGGGGCGTCCCCCCTGCCCGGGCTCTCTGTCTAGTGGATCGCGTTAGGAGGAGGGGTGGGACGGCCCGGGGCGCGAAGGGCGGCGGCGCGAGGACCAGCCGCGGCGGCGAGGGGGTTTTGAAGCCGCCGGGCCCCACCCAGGAAGCGCACGGGGTGGGGGCGGCCCCCAGGGGGAGGGCATGGGGGGGCCGGGCCACCGTCCTCAGCTCGCGTGGGCGGGCTTTGAGGGGGGTCTTTTAAACCACTGGCACCTCGGCCCCGCCCCACAAACAGGGTGCTGCCTCCTGGCGGCTAAGAGCTACCAAAACGGGCGACCCGGATGCATGTGGCTTTTCTGGCTGTGCGGAGGTCACCGAGAGAATGGTAGACCTGGCGGGGAGGGCTCCATGGAGGATGGAAACAAAGAGTACAGGGGATCAGGGGAGGGGACCCAGAACGGAGAGAGTGGGAAGCCGAGGGAGAGGGGCACAGAGTAAGGGAACGCCCCCAAGGAGAGGGTCTCATAAGGGGGCACCGAGTGGGAAGGGGGTCAGAGCTTGAGGTAAAGGATAGGGGAGGCGAATCTGACAGAAGAAGGTGGGGGTCAGAGAAAGGAGGGTGTCAGTGGGAGGATGGGGCACAGGCCACCTGACAGGTCAGGAATTCAGGAAAGCACCGACACCTGTCAGAACAGCTCTCTTTTATTTAGCATTCGATGTAGACGAGGCAGCCTCTTTCCCAAACCCCTGGGATCCCACACACTTGTTGCTGCCCCCGTTTCACAGATGGGGAAACCGGACTTCAGAGGGACACCTGGGAGACGAGGTGCTAGCCAGGACAGGAGCCACCGGATGACTTGACTGGGGTCAGGTCTGGCAGTCTCCAGAGCCCACACTTCTGACCACTGTACAATTCTGCCCGCCATGGGTGTCCAGGGATGTGGATGGGGGCTGTGGAGGCAAAGTCCCTCAGCATTCCACACCATAGCGGTCAAAGTGGCGCAGCAGCAGGCCCAGCTCGAGGTGCACGGTGCCTCCAGCAGCTGTGTGCAGGCGGTAGCGGTCGGCCCCACTGTAGATGGCGTCCCCATGCAGCAGCTGAGGCCCACCACCCACAAAGGCCCGTGCCAGCTGCTCCCGCCAGCTGCCCAGGGGCCGCCACGTGGGACAGTCCAGCTTGTGGGTGCCGGGACTGCTGGGCACGTGGCAAAAGCCGTAGCCAGCAAGCTGGCAGCGGCCAAAGCTATCCTGGGACCACACCTGGAGATGGAGCCGGGGCCAGCCTGCAAGACAGGAGGGAGAGAGGAATGGGTGCAGCTCCCCATCCTGGGCCCCCACCTCCTTGATCCCCACCAGACTCCAGGCTCAGTCCTTTCCCCCCTGGGTTTCTGCCCCAGCCTCCTCTCTGGACTTCCACTCCCACACAGCAGCCAAAGGGATATTTCTGAATCCATGTTCCTCCCTTGCTCAAAACCCTTCCATGGCTCCCCAGTGCCCTCAGGATAAAATCCAACTTCAGCATTCGAGGCTCTTTGAAACTAGCCTCTGCTGACGTCCCTCTCTGTGGCCTCTTCTGTGTCTCCATCTCAGGGGGGCAGCCTAGCCCCAAGGAGATAAGCTCCTTGGGCCTTGTCCTGGACACCTCCCCCACTCCCACCCTGTCCTCTCTGGGCTCAGGGCCTTCCTTCTTGCTCCCTCCAATCCATCTTCCACCTAGCACCTAGAAGCATCTTTCTCCTCCCATAGGTTTTCCAGTGTCCTAAGAATACAGTTCAGCTCCTTAGGCTGGTAGGCAAAGCCCTAGGAGATCCAGCCCCATTTCGACTTCCTTTCTGAGCCCCTCTGTGCTAGGCTCTGTCCTGGAAGCTGGGGACACAGAGGTGAACAGAGCAGACCAAAATTCCTGCCCTTGTGTAGCTGACATCCTAGACAACGAGCATAGTAAATAAGCAAATTACAGAGTATGTCAGATGGTGATAACTGCTCTGGAGAAAAATAAAGCTAGGTAGCGTGGGGGTGGGATGCAATTTTAGGGGATAATCAAGAAAATCTTCACTAAGAAGGGGATATTTGAGTGAACGTTTAAAGGAAGGAAGGGAGTAGGCCATGAGGACATCTAGGGAAGAGCATTCCCAGCAGATGGAACAGCCTGTGCAAAGGCCCTCAGGTGGGAGCTGCCCAGTGGGACCAGTGGAGGACTTCAGGTCTGAAGAGTGGAAGGACAATTGCCTGCCTCACCCTCCAATCCACCACCCACAAGCAGCCAGAAGGACATTTTAGATGCAAAATCTGACTTGTCAGTCACCTGTGGTTCAGGGGATGGCCTCAGCTCTGCAGCCTGGCACTCAAGGCGCTGTATGGCCCACCCACTGTCTCCTTACCCCCTGCAGTCTTCTTGCTTTCCCTCCATCTTCTAAATGCCCTGGATCACTTTACCTTTGAGTCTTCCACACACAGACCTCTGCCTTGAACTCTCTTCCTTCCCTATGCCTTATTAGCTCCCACTGGCCCCTCACAGCAAAGCTCAAACATCCTCTCCTCCAGGAAGCCCTCCTTGAACTCCCCAGCAGAGTCAGGGGCCTCCCATCCTTGGTTTCCATTGCCCTCTAGAATTCCCCATCCCATCCCTGCCCACTCTGGGCTGCCACTGTCTGGGAACAGGTCTGTCTCCCCCATGGGGTGGTGAACCCTGTGAGGACAGGGCTGGGGGCAATCTCAATCACTGACATCTCCCTGGCATCACAGGCCAGGGTCAGGGCAGGACTCAGTAAATATTATTTATATTGTTGAAATATATGGCATATTTACCCAGGCTATTTCCTGGAATCCACTGCGTTCCAATGACCCAAATTTTCCACCAGAAAAGATTTTCTGATACCCTTCCTCCCCCAAGTACTCATTTCTCCTCTGAACAGCTGAGGAGCCCTGCCTGAGAACAGCCAGCAGCCCTGCCTCTCTCACACAACTCCTCCAGCTTCCTCCTGATTGACGACTCTCTTGCTTTCTATCTTTGAAAGCCACCTCCCATCTCCCCCTGGCCCTTGCCTTCTCCTCTCTACCTCCACCCCTGGCCTCTGGCGTACTCTAAAGCCAGCCATGGGAGGCCTCAACTCTGCCTCTCCAGGGCCAGGCCTGGCTGGGAAAGGGACTCAAAGGGCAGAGGAGCAGGGTCAGGACTTGGGGTTCCCAGGACCAGCCCCATTAGGTGCTGCTAACCCCCATCCTGTCAGCCCAGCTCAGGGCCCAGGCCAGGAACCCACCTTGGAGGCCTTTGGTGGCGAAATGCAGATCAATGGGGTGGGACCAGTAGGCCATGTCCCCTATTTGGGGGGTGTCCACCTGTGTTTGGCCCTCCCGAACGCCTGACAGGAGCTTCCACGCTGCCCCTGCAATGAGAACCAGGTCACTGATGGGCAGGGAAGGGTGGAGGCAGCCATCAGGGAGGGGATGCCACTGTGGCTGTGAGACCCATTCTTCCCTGGCATTGAGGGACAGAGGACACAAAGGATGGACTCTGGAGCCAAATGTATGGGTTCAAATCCCTGGCATTACTTCTCCCTGCCTGAGCACACCTGGGCAAGTTACCTTTCCCTGCCTCGGTCTCCCCATCAGTGAAGTGGGTGTAATAATGCATTCCTTGTCACTTTGTGAGCAGATTAAATGAGCTAATACAGACAAAGTACTTATAAGAGTGCCTGGGGCACAGTGAGTGCTGGGTAAGTGTTGGGTGTCATAGTTACTATTGTCACCCTGCATTCAGAAGCCTAGTGCAAGGACTGCGACGGCACCAAGGGCGCCCTTCGACAAAGAGCATGAGCACGCTGTGAAAGGCACATAGTGATACCAGTCCCACTGAGGTGAAATTGAGAGCAAAAACTCACTGAATGCTTACCAAATGCCAGACACTACGCTAAGCACTTTAGGGATGAATCCATTTAATCCGCCCTCTAGGACTCTGAATCCCCGCTCCACCCCCATCTACAAGCTCTTCTCATAGCCCATGAAGCCCTATATCTGGCCTATGTTCCCCTCCTGAACTCATGTCCCATCACTCCCCCATCTCTCACTATCTCTAGCCTCACTGGTCCTATTTTTGTTTCCCTCCTCAGGGCTTTTGCACTGGCTGTTCCTTCTGCCTAGAAAGCCTGGATGTCCCAATGGACAAAAAGCCTGGCTTTTGTTCATCCTTCAGGGATCAGCTCAAGTGCCACTTTTAGAGAGGGGTCCTCCCTCACCCTGCAATCCAAAATTAGCCCCATTACTTTATCTCTACCACCATCCTACCACCGCCTGTAATCATTACACTCATATATTTCCCTTTTTAAAAAAAGATTTTATTTATTTATTTTTTAGAGAGGGGAAGGCTGGGAGAAAGAGAAGGAGAGAAACATTAATGTGTGGTTGCCTCTCACATGCCCCCAACCCAGGCATGTGCCCTGACTGGGAATCAAACTGGCGATCTTTTGGTTCGCAGGCCGGCACTCAATCCACTGAGCCACACCAGCCAGGGCATTACACTCATTTCTTTATCTGCTTATTTATTTTGTCTCCCCTCCCATGAGCCCCAGGAGACCAGGGATCTTGTACACTGCTGGATCTCCACATCAAACCCAGATTTTAGTATACAGAAGATGCTCAAAAAATGTTTGTTGGACAAATAAATGAGCCTGGGAGGTGTGCTAATATAACCCCCAGTTTACATGTAAAGAAGCAGACTCTGGGAAGGAGAGTCACTTGTCCATTCATTCCACGAACACCTACTGTGTGCCAAGCACTGGTCTCCATGTGGGCTACAGCAGGACTGCGGCAGACCACAGTGCCATGGTGGGGCTGGATTCAGGCTGAGCTCTGTTGGACTGCGGGATTAACTGCTCCCCCTTCAACAGTCCCCTAAAGTCGTAAAAACCATATTATGAGTTATCGTTGCCTCTGGTCCAGGCAAAGAAAGCACCAGGCCTTGAGTCTGGCCTTTCACATACAGTATGTCTCAACACCCCTATGGAGGACTCTACACTTTACAGACGAGGAAACTGAGACTCCGAAAGGAGACAGTACCTGCCCAGGGTCACAGAGCAGGTGGGGCCCAGACTGGAAACCAAGTCTGACTCCAGAACCTGCCTCTTTATCTGCTCAACTGGAGGGCCACAATTTCCCAGGGAATCTCAACCACCCAACCACCAGTGAAATTGCCCAGAGCCCAGGGCCTGAAAAGATTGGGATGGCAATTAGACACACTTGTTACATGGGCATTTATGTGTGCTGGGCAGCATACCCCGGGCTTTACAAACAAGACCCCATCCAACTTTTACCTGAGCAGGGTGAACACTTACTACACAATTACTAGGCCAGGTCCTCTCCTAAGTGCTGTTGTTCCTCATTTAGCTCACACAACCACCTCCTGAGATAGGTGCTGTTTCCATTGCCATTGCATAAACAGGGAAATCAAGGCCAAGACCACATAATAAATAAGCAACTGGCTTTGAACCCAGGCAGTTTGTACTCTTAACCTCAATACTATGCTGCCTCTGTTATTAGCTTAATTTTCAAACAAGGGAACTGAGGCTCAAGGGGCCCCCTAATATATTAGGTGGGAGAGTTAGTATTTGAGCCCAGACCTGGCAGCCCTAACCATTATACATACCACCACACTACTCTGCTTCACATGGGTGAAAACTGGGGCTCTGAGGTCCCTCCTGGGCCATGTGGACACACTTGGATGATTACCAGAACTTGGTTCCTACTCTCTCACACAGAATTATGCATACAGGAGGGTAGCCTTTCCTCTGTAAGTCTGGAATGGAAACCCATTTTACAGTAAGAACTCAATAAATGGAGACTACTAAGCAAAGACTTGAGATGGGGGAGAGACCCAGGACACCCCTAAGACAGTGAATGCAGTCCAAACAGTAGGGTTAAGGCTGTGTAGTGTTTTGAGGATTGGGAGTGGGTGTGGGGTCTAGCCTACAGCCCCAAATCCTTAGGAGCTGTGTGTTCAGAGAGTAGAAGCCAGAGTCCCCAGAGATGGGATGGGAAGTGATAAGAAGGGCACAGGAGACACATGGACACAGTGTGGTCCAGGGCTAGGAGTCCTCTGAGCCAATGGAAGATAAGGATCAGGGACTGGGCCATGTGGTCAAGGAAGGAGCGTGGAACCTCTAGCCTGGGAGTCTTGGTGGGGAAATGAACCAGGTCCAGTAATACCTGTGTGGACGCCCCACTTGCAGAAGAGGCTACTTTCTGAGAAACCGGTGGCCCCTACGATCTGCCCAATCACGTGCACCTCAGCCATGACCCTGAGAGGGTAAAAACAGAATCACAACCCTGCAAATGTACTATTATTTCCACCTGAGGGAGGAGGAAACTGAGGCCCCGCAAATAAGGGACAGTACTAGGATTTCAAAGTAGTTTCGTCAAACCACTGAGGCTACAGTCTTAATCATGATCCTAAATGCACCCCCCGCCCCCCAGGAGAGCGCCAAAAAAATTAGGGGATTAGAGAGGACAGGGCTGAAGAGCTGACACCTCACTCAATAACAACCTTCTAGCTTAGCGCACAGGAAAGCCCCGCCCCGGAGGCCAATGGCTCCCCCCACAAGCACTAAAGCCCCGCCTCCTAGCCTCAGCTCCTCCCCCCAGCTCCGCAAGGAGCATGCGTTTTAAGAGCAGAGCGCCAAAGCCCCGCCTCTAGTCGTACGCATGCGCTAATCACACCTCAGAACAGCTAACGGTTAGGAGGGGCGAAAGGGGCATTGGGATTGGAGTTCACGGGCCTGACCTGTCCCTCTCTCCGCGGGCGCTGATTTCCCGGGCCTGGCTCGCGCTTCTCCCTGGATCTTCCCCGCAGCTAGAGATCCCAGGCGCCACGATCCCTCCGAGGCCGCGCCCGCCTACGTTCTCTGGTTGTTGCTGGGGCAACAGCAGCCTCCTTCCCAGGCCTAGAACCCGCCCTGCGGGTCGCTAATTGGCCCTAGCTGTCCGCGGGGGCGGGGCTAAATGCTGATGGACGTTCTGTCTCCTCTCGCTCCATTTTGGGAAAAGTCTGTCCAGCCCCGACCCGCGGTGGAGTCTTTGGGGGCGTGGCCCGGCAGCCGTCATCTGCTTTGTGGCTGGCGAAGCTTGAGTGCAGCTATTTCTCCCAGATACCCTCTTCACAAAATAAATAAATCTATCAATACCCCACAACCCCCAATTCTCTCCCCCAACGTGGGCCACACTGTCCCTTAGGAGACAGTCCTGCCTCATAACTAGAAAAAAAGTCCTTCCTCATTCAGAGGTACTCAAGAAGTTGAGGAGGGGGTTTTCCTTCCTTTTTTAGAGTTCCTCAAGCTTGATGGGACTGATAATCCAACTTCCTTCTCAGAAAAACTGCCCAGTTCTTCACTGCGCAGATTCTGAGCAAGGGTGGGGGCGTGGGGAAGATGAGAAATGAGGAAGTGAGGCCTCTTTATCTGCAGAAAATCCGGTTCTTAAAAACTGGATTCTGCCAGTAACTAGTCTTGTGACCTTGCTTGGCTCTAGGATTCAGTTTCCTCATCCATGTAATGGGCGCAAGGAGAGGGAATGAGTCGGAGGCACTCACACGTTCTGATGAACCGAGCAGCGCCTTAGTCGCCCATTCCTCCCGCCCAGCGCAGGAGACCGAAGGGAACGCGTGCTCTTTCTTTTTAGCAAAACGGGACTGCGCAAGTTAGAGCCAACAGCTCAAAGTGATAGGGAGGGGGCAGCATTTCAATAGGATAATATTCATATAAATAAAATAATTCAATGGAATATTTTACTAATAGATATACTTGAACGCTGCTGTTTATTGAATTATTACTTTGTACCAGTTCCCCGGAAACTGGTCGTTTGGCACGTACGATCTCCTTTAGTCCTCTACCACCAGGTAGGTAATATTACCAGCTTTATTTAAAATGAATAAGTTGGGACAAAAATCATTTGCCTTGCCAAATTGACCATATTTCTGTCTCCTCTGTCCGTAAACTTTATATTATTAGCCTCTCTGCTCTCCTGCCACTCTTGGGTACAGGTCTCCCAGATTCAAGGAACATGGAAGTTGTGCTTGGATGTCATCCTGGGTGCTATCACTTCCCGTGTCCAGCCCGTTATCAAGCCTGTCAATTCTCTTTCTTAAATTTTTTTCCTTCAATTGGTTTCTTTCCTACTGGTTGGCATTAGTGATTAAGAAAATGCTTCCCTGTTTGACTGCCTGGATTTTAGTCTTAACTCTGCCCCTTCTGTGTGACCTTCAATGCCTCAGTTTCCTCATCTGTGATGTGAGTATAAATGACGGTCTCCACCCTGTTGGATTATTGTCAGGATTTAAAGAATGTATGGAGCTGTTTTAAATTGCGCGCCGTTTTGAACGGCATGAAATCTCACTTCATGCGGCTCCATGCCGCCCAGGATGTGAATCATCCCTTCAGCCAGCGTGTCCAGGCTGTATATGTGCCCTCCCATTAGTCACTTAGTGGCCCTCTCTGTTATCGGATCGACTGTCACAAATGGAAGTGCTTGTGTTCAGGGAACCCTTACCCTCAGAGGGTCAATAGTCGTCTAACATGAAGTCACAGCGCCTTCGCCATTCACCCCCCTTCACCTCATGACGCAAGCATTGTACCATCTCACATCATCCCAAGGATGAGTACTGGACGAGATGTTTTGAGAGGCTACATTCGTGTAACTTTAATGACAGCATATTGTTATGTGTTCTATTTTCTTATTAGTTATTGTTGTTAGTGTCTTACTTTGTTTACTTTGTAAACTTTATAATAGGTTGGTATGTCCACATAGGAAAAAACATTGTACATGTAGGTTCTGGTACTACTCACAGTCTCAGGCGCCCACCCTCGTCCCCCGAGGCCATCCTAGGTCTTGGAACATGTCCCCGGTGGATAAGGGGACTACTGTAATGTGCTTCATAGTGATAAATGAGACTACAAACCAGAGAGGTTAAGGACATAGAATAACAGGGTATCTCTCCCAGATAAAACAGCTCTGCTCCCACTTCCCTCTCATCCACCCTCCCGTGGGTCTCCCTGCCTGCCTGTTGTCTGCCAGAAACTCTAGTTTATTCAAGTGTTCCCCCTGGGAGTGGGGCCAGTGCCAGCTCCAGTGTCAGGACTCTTGGCAAAGAGCCCTGGAGCCCTGGAGCGAGGGAACTCTGGCTGGCCCCACATCAGGCAAGGAAAGCCTCCAGTTTGTCTGACTGGCACTGCTGAAATGGAGGGCTTCTGGGAAGGGGAAGCCAGTGCAAGCCGGGTGGGCTCCCTGAAGGAGGTGGAGGTCGGCAGCATGAGGCGAGTTCCCTACTCAGACTGATGGAGATGGATATAAATAATAACATTCATACACACAAACATGTTTCCAGTGCTTACCTTGCCAGGCTTTGGGTAAATGTTGGATATTTCTAGCTCACCTAATTTGTGGTTAGTGGTTTATGTATATTATCGTCTCTAAGAGACAGGGAATCTTTAGATCATTTTACAGATGAAGAAATCGGTGTTCAGAGAAGTGATGCTATTTTCCAGAGGTCACACAGCCAGTGCTTTGAAGGGCCTGGAAAGAAACGCAAGTGCCTGTGGATCCAAACACTGACCCAACCACCACCTGTACCGTCTGATAACCAGCAGGCACATGGCCCCGTCCCCAGCTCACTCCCAGCTCAGCCCCCTTTTCCCAGAAGTCCCAGACCCACCCTTTGCCTCCGCTTCCTCCCCTCACCTTGACCAGCAAGGAACACAGCTCTGTGTTACAAGCTGCCAGGCCAGGTTCCAGTTAACCTTGGCCAAGTGAACACACATCTCTGAGCCTCAGTCTTTGGATCTGCAGAATGGGGATAGAAATGTAGAGCTACTGAGAGGAATCGACGTGATGATGTCTGTAACGCACTTAACCTGGGGTCTGCACTCAGTGACCTGGAAGCTCTCCGTGTGGGTTTCCTCCGGTGCACAGCAAGGCAATTAATGAGAGTGCCTCGTAGGTCGTCCTGAGGATACACGTGCACCTGCATTCTGTGCACACAGTTGGTCGGGATGGCTGTTACCACTGAGTAGGGGGTGGTAGAGGAGGGTGGAGGCAGGACCAAGTCAGGAACACGCTGGAGGATCCGGGCTCCCCTCGTCCGCCCTGCAGGGGTTGGGCCTGGGCCGGCCCTGGGGCTCAGGCCTCCCTGTCCCGCCGACCCCGCCAGCTGCCGCGTCCCGCGCTGACGTGGGCCTTCTAGGCCCCCTTCCGGCAGCCGCCGAGGGCGGAGCCGGGAGGTTGCCGCCCCGCCCCCATCCCGCCCTAGTGCGCTGCAGGCCGGGGCAGAAGCCGGGGGAGCTGAGTGGAACGTGCAGACCCCGCAACCCCAGGCTCGGGCCCGGGCAGCGTGGGCCTCACTGAAGTCCCCATACCCGACCCGTAGAGTCGGGGTAAATGTCGGTGCAGGGGCCTAGGAAGTCCCAGCATCGAGCCATGAGCGGTGAGTGAGGGGTGCAGTTAGGGGACCCCTCCCCACCCCGGGTCCTAGCATTGGGGGTGGGGAGGCAAACCCTTGGCGAGGAAGTCGGCTCAAACCAGGTTTGGAGTGAGAGGAGGAGGCTTAGGAGGACCCCCAGGGGGACCGTGGGGCGGGGAGAATATTCTTTGTTGAGTATGTACGTGTGGTGGGTGGGGGGTGTTATGGGGTAGGTGTGCAAAGGTGGATTCTAGTAAAACAGGACGTGCCTGCGGAGCTGGTGGGAGCGCAAGAGGTTGTGTGGAGTCGCCGATGTGGATGGAGTAGGCAGGGGTGCCGGCAGGTGTGCAAGGGAAGTGATGGGAACAGGGGAGAGTGTTGGATACTTGTGCGTATGTTTACATATGGGGGGAGATCTCTTCTGGAGAAATTACGAGTGTGCAAGGAGTCACTTAGGATGAGTGTGTAAGAAGGTTGGGGGTTCCAGAGGGTGTTTTCTGGAAGCTGTTGCAAGGAGCCCCTGGGGAGATGAATGTCTGCAGACGGACGTGGGGGTTGGGCTTCCTGGATGAGGCCAGGGACTTGGGTAGTTAGAGTGTGCGGGCTTGAGGGGCGCAGGGGGTGTGGACCAGAGTAAAATGCAAAGCGTCACTGGGGAGGGGTGTGAGGGAGAGGGATGATGTGTGAAACCAGGATGGGTATGTAGTTCATTTGGCAAGTCAATGTGTAAGACATGGTTTGGAGTAAGTGTGCCAGTTATGTGTTTTTTGGCTGAGGATAGAGAGGCCCGGAGTTGAATGTCCAGGCCCCTGAATTCTCTTTACAACTTGGGCCAGCCTCTTGTACTCTCTGGGCCTCAGTTTTACTCTCTGTAAAGTGGGTCTGAGGGTTGTTGAGCTACCAAGTCTCTGCCTGGAGTCTCTCTGGAGTCAGGAGTCAGGGGATGGATGAATGTGAGACTTTCACAACTTGTCCTTTTCTTTCCCCCACTCAAGGAAGCATCGCCAGGAACCCCTCCCCAGCCATGGACAGCCCCAGTCTTCCAGAACTTCAACAGCCTCTGCTGGCAGGTGTAGGCTCCACCTGCCCCATCCAGAAGCCTGGAGAGCCTGAGCCAGATCCCCTCTTTGGAGAGACAGCTTTTGCAGAGTCCCTAAGGGGTTGGCAGTTTCTGCCACCACCTCTTCCTTCTGTGAGCACTGGTCTGGGGCAGCCAGGGCACCCTGACCTTGAGGTAGGAGAAACTGGCCTTAGTGGGAGCAAGGGAAGGGGGCTGGAGGAGATTCCAGCTACGGTCAGCGTTTGATAGGCTGGCAGCCTTTGGCCTGGAGTCTCTCATTCCTGAGCTGGGTTTCCTAGATATCTGGCTTTTTTTTTCCTATTCTCCCTCTCTCCTGGATTCTTTAGCTTTTTCTCTTCTTATTTGCCTCCCATCTTTGTTTTCTAGCCTTTGGCTATCTGTCTGTCCTCTGATTTCTGACTCCCTGGCTTTCTATCTGTCCATCTCTCTCCAGAGCCATCTCACCTCTGGCCTCTGTCTGCCCTCGTCTCTTTTGAAAATTGTCACTTTTTTCGTTTCTTACTGTCTTTTATTTTGTAAACATGGTTTCCCAGTTCCTATTGCTGTATAAGAAATCACTGCAAAACTTAGTAGCTTAACACAACAGCAGTCACTGTTATCACTCGTGGTTTCTTTGGAATTTGGGAAGCATTCTGTTGAGTGGTTCTGCCACAGGGTCTTTCATGAGGTTGCGGTGGAGCCAGTGGCTAAGATCTGGAGCAATCAAGGGGCTGAGGCAGCTGGGGGCTGGCTGGTATCTCTCTTCATGCAGTCTTGGGATTTCCACACGTCTCCCCATGTGGCCTGGTTTGGGCTTCCTTCCAGCATGGCAGCCTCAGGGCAGCTGGACTTTTTATGTGCCTCCAGTCTCCAGCAGGAGTGTTTCAGCAAAGCAGGACCCGCCTCACCTTTTCTGATTAGGAAGTCATGTGACATTACTTCCACTACATTCCATCAATTATGAGTGAGTCACAGCCTGTCCAGATTCCAGTAAAAAGGACACAAACCTCACCTTTGATGGGAAAAGTATCAGTCACTGTAAGAAGAGCATATGGGATGGGAGACATGGTCGTGGCCATTTTGGGAAGTCTGCCGCATGGTAGCAACAGGCATCATGCTGACATTGTACGTGTTTGATAATCCCATTGTTTGAAGATTTTGAAGGTCTAATTGTTTCTGCTCATTCTCATTCACAGTTCCTTATGTTCCTGGTTATCTTTGACTGCATGCTGGTCGTCATATTTGAAATTTTTTTTGAGGTCTAGAATGAAGGTACCTTCCTACAGAGAGGCCTTGCTTTGCTCTGTAAGCTGCCTGGGGGTATTAGCAGTTAAAGATCATTTTTAATTTCAAGGTTTGATTGAAAGGTTAATTTTTCTGGGATTGGCATGTACCTTCCCAGGAAGGGCAAAAGGGGCCTTCTGTGTTCATTTGACCTGTTACCTTTTTAATTTCAGTTTCAGCCTTACAATGACTCCTTACTCTTATGAGATGTTTGATGTAAGATGAAAAAACAATTTTTTAAAATCTAGAATCAATAGTTTCAGGAGGCAGCTTTGTCCAAATAACTTAGGCCACCAGAGTTGTTTTCTCCTAATCATCTTTTTGCAGGCTTCTGCCCCTGTTGGTGTCTGTTTCCACCTCTGATTGGACCTGTGAACTCCTTGAAATTGAGTTCAGAGCTTTGGGAGTGGGTGGGGCTCTTTTCTGGAGACAAGCTCCACAGCTTCCCCTCAAAGGGCTTGAAAATACAGAAGAGTCAAGAGCCTGTCTGCTGAAACATTTTTTTGTCTTGGTGTTTCTGGGGAGGCCCTGGTATTGGTCTTTGGGGGCTATGGAGAGCAGAGCATTGGGGCAAGGAAGGTGGGTGATGCCCATCCAGGCTCTCTCCTGCCTATAGGATGCGTCATCCAGTGACAGCGACTCAGACTGGGATGGGGACAGCCTTCTCTCCCCGCTCCTACCCCATGACCACCTGGGCTTGGCTGTGTTCTCCGTGCTGTGCTGTTTCTGGCCTGTGGGCATTGCCGCCTTCTGCCTGGCCCAAAAGGTCAGTCTGTGTGTGGGGCTGGGAGGGGACTGGATGTAAAAGAGAAAAAATGCATTCAAGGTACAAGAAAACAAAACAAAGCAACTATGCCTGGGGCTGGGGGGAAGAGATGGCGAGAATTCACATGGAAACATTCAGGGGTAAAATGGGGCGTTACACAAAGGGCTGCCAAGTGGTGGTTAAAAACCTGAACTTAAATCCTAGGCCTGCCACTCTGTGAGCAAGCCACAATTTCTTTGTGCCTGTTTTTGCTGACCTGTGAAATTGTATAATTCCTGCCTCGGGGTCACTGTGCAGATTGAATGAGTTAGAACAGAGCCGTGGCAGACACTAACACCTTATTAGTCACCTGGTACCCCCAGTGCCCAAGGCAGTGCTCCCTGTTTTGGGGATGTAGGAATGAATGCATGGGTGTGTCCTGTGGGGAAGGGGCTGGGGCTTCAGGAAGCAGGGTGGGCAGAAGGGATGCCTGACTCACCGATGCCCAACACGTCCACAGACCAACAAGGCTTGGGCCAAGGGGGACGTCCAGGGGGCAGGGGCCACCTCCCGCCGCGCCTTCCTGCTGGGGGTCCTGGCTGTCGGGCTGGGTGTGTGCACATACACGGCAGCCCTGATGACCCTGGCTGCCTACCTGGCCTCACGAGACCCACCCTAGCTGCCCGTGCAGCCCTCACGTGAACCAGAGGCTAGTGGTCCAGAGCGTACACAGGCAGAGTGGAGAATCCAGGTGGAGGTGGCGGAGGCAGTGTCCAGCAATGGGACCAAGCTGTACAACCCTCTACCCTTCCCGGCTGCTACAATATGAGATTAAACACCGGACACTCTTGTAGTCAGACCTGTCAGTCTGTGGGGGGCCGGTGGGGTTGGGGGCGCCTGACCGGCTATCCCCAGGGAGCTCCTGGACACCTGAGCTGGCGAAGGGGGAACCCAAGGGGTGGGGGTTTCCCAGTTGCAGAGTGATCTTTTCACAACCGAGGGCAGTCAGCAGCGAATTACACAGCTGGGTGCCAAGGACTTACTCCTCCATATGGCAGCTGTATGACCTTGGCCCAAGGTCATATTCTCTTTGAGCCTCATTTGTTCTCAGCTGCAAAATGGGACTTGTTTTTCCCCACCTGGGAAGTGGGTCACACATGTAAAAGGAAGTCCCCTTCTGAGCTTTGTACAGCAAATGGCAGAAACTCAAGTCTGATCACCTCACACACATGCCAAGGGGAGAAAGCTGAGGTAGAGCAGGATTCAGGGGCTCAGGTGAAATGGTCTGGTCTCATCTCTCAGGCCTCCTTCCCTTTTGGCTTCATTCCATGCAGGCTCCCTCTTGGGGAGAAAAAATGGCCCTAGCAACTGAGAGCACCCCAGAAGTCCTCTTTCCCAGGGGTCATCCCAAATAAATGGTACAGCCTGACAGGCATGGGCGGCACCTTTAGGTAGTATCAAAGTGCTGGTTGGAAGGAGCGTCTGCTAAAAGCAGTGCTTACCAGAGGGGCAAATGTGCTCACTAAGTGGGGTTCAGTATTTCCCAGTGATGGAGTGACAGCTTGGTTCTCTCACTCCATTTAATGCCATTCCTGTGGGTCTTCCCGGAACACTCTGCCCCATTTGGTATTCCATGGAGTGTAATTGCAAGCTAAAGATATTCATGCCTGTCCTTCCATTTCCTGAGGTGAAAATGACACTGCCCAGAGGGGCAGCTGTGGGAACTCCGTGAGTTCAGGCACGTGAAGCACGCAGCACAGGGCCCTCACAAACCCCCAAACACCACCGGCTGCCAGGCCGGCAACTGTGTGGCTCAGAAGTGGGTTAATCCTTGTTGGTGCTCACACATTCTTGGCTCTGCCTACTAAATAAGAGAGGGAGGGGGTTAGTTGTCAGTCAAATGACAACTAAAAGTGCCCCCAGGAGGTGCTACCAGCCCTGAAAACCAACTTGTGTACAGATGGCAAACCCCCGTCTACTGTGCTGGCCTCACTACCTAGTTTGCCTGAACAGCGAGGGCCGGGGCTGGGCTGAGTGGGACCCGCGCTCCATTGCTGACTAGCTGGGGACCTCTGGCAGCTGAGTGGCTTCTGACCTTGTTTTCTCATATTAAAATGTGGACTAAAGCAATAGCGCCACCTCACCAGGCTGTCAGGCTCAAAGGCCCCTCCGAGCCCCCCTTCTCTCCCTGACCACCTTGCTGGTCCTCAAGTCTCCTTTCTGGGGCCTGTCCCCGTGTCCGCGAGCTCACTCCCTGGCCTCCTGCTGGCTTCCCTCAGGTGTCCCCCTCTCCGGGAAGGCGTCCCAGCCCAATGTATTGAACTTGCTTTCCCAGACAAAGGTGCTCAAACCTCTCTTCCCTGCTTTTTGTTTTGCCACAGCCTTTACCACCGCCTGACAAACACCAGTTCTGGGCCCTCAGCACCCAGCAGGGACTGCACAAGTGGGGTGCTCAACAGACATTTGTTAGACGACATGAATTCATTCAATAAATGCAATCCTAGTAATGTTTTCCTGGTGGGTGCGCGGTGTCCATGTCCCCTCACCCCGAACACCAGGGGCTGCAGTCAGGAGCACTCCTCAGGTGGCCCTGAAGCCTCAGGCACACGAGGACAGACAGGCAAGGCTGGGCCACTGGTTTATTTTGCACTGGAGGTAGTGGTTGGTGGTGGCAGTGGGAGGGGCGCTCTGCCCCAGCTTGCCTCAGCTCTTGGAGTACCGCCTCTGCAGCGATTCCCGGTAGAAGCGGAAGACGTGTTGCGAGGCAGCCTGGGCTGCAGCCAGGCACTGCTGCAGCTGCGTGGGAGAGACTGGTCAGCGCAGGCCCATCCCTGCACCGGTGGGTTCACCTGGTTTCTAGGGCCCCCAAACCTACCACCTCCCTCTTCACCTAGGCAACCCCCCACCCCCATCCTCCAGGTGAGGTAGGTGGGGAGGGAATTATTCCAAATGCATCTCCTTCCCCACTTCAGGGCCTCTTAGAAGGAAAGAAGAAAAGGTGAGGGATGCAGGGGCCAGCTTCCATCAGCTCCAGGGCCTCAAACCAATGGGATCAGGCATCCTGACAGCTGGAATAGACCAGAGCTCTGGAAATTTAAGAGCTCATGAAACTGGAGATCCTGGAATTTTACAGCCACAGGCCCTTGTGACTCTAGATGACATCAGGAGCCATGGAATCTGAGACACAAATCTCAACTGCCACATGTTGCTCGATTCTTAGTTGGTCCAGATTGGAAATGCTCTTGGAGACCATTTGCCCCAATAGTTTCCAAACTCTTCAGACCTGGAATGGGGATTCTCCCATTCTGGTACCCTTCCACCTCCTGATTTCAACCTGAACTCTTCTCTTTTCTTACCTCATAATTGGGCTCCCCCCACCCCCGCAAATTTTTTTATCCTCACCCGAGGACACTTTTTCATTGCTTTTAGAGAAACATTGACGTGAAAGAGGAATACTGAGTGGCTGGCTGGCCTCTTGCATGCACCCTGACCGGGGACCAAACCTGCAACCTGGGTATGTAACCCTAACCCATAATCGAACCCATGACCTTTTGGTCCACAGGACAACACTCCTGACTGAGCCTCACTGACCAGGGCAGGCTTCCCTTTTAAAATTCCCACAAAGGTTTCTCTGACTACAAAGTTCGCAAACTCCTATTCACAGAGGGCTCAAGGAGGGGCTCTCCTTGAACCTCTGAGGGCAGCGCTGAGTTGGGACATGTTGGGGGGAGGGAAGATCTGGGGTTCCCCCACATCCACACGCTGGTACCTCAGCATCAGAGAAGAGTCCCTTGGTGGTGGACATGAGTAGCTTCTGCTCCACGCTGTCGAGTGCAAAGGTCAGGACTGCCCGGGCCTCCTAAGGATGAGGGATAGAAGGTGGGGGCCCTGGGCTCTCCCCTCAGACACAATGTTGGCCGATCCCAAAGAAAGGACTTGCCTTTCCCAAAGCCAGGTACCCCTGCATACGGTGTGGTTGTCTACCTAGAAACCACCCCTCCCAGCTTTCCTGGCCTTTCCCCTGAATTCTACAGCCAATTCCAACCACAGGGTTCTGTTGGGCTTCCAGGCAATATTTCTGCCCTGCAGGGGGAGCCATAGTGCACCTCATTTACCTGGTGCCTCCAAGCCTGTGCTCTGTACTGCTGGGGCTCGAAGCTGGCAAATGCATTTTCCAGATGCCCCTAAAAGTTAGGTTCCACCTGTAATCTGGTGGGAGACTGGCAGGAGGGAAACCATCACCTGGGTCCTCACTCTGACAGTGGCAGTGAGGTGCGGTGGGTCCTGGACTTCTGCAGCCAGGGCAAAGCCACGTCTACACAGCCACAACTGACTGCAGCAATGCCTCCGATAGCATAGGCATGAGCTGGCTGTAGGTTCCTGATCTTTTTTCCCTTTTGTTCCTTCAGCTCTTCCAACACTGTTGTAACCAGTTCCCTGCATTAAACTCTCGGTTGGAAGCCCCCCCAGTGGTTTCTGCTTTCCTGACTGGATGTAAGTGGGCAAATAGCTCAGAGTAACCACAGCCCGAGGATACTGTGAACTTGAGCTGATGAGGAATGCTGTCTCTTCTGTGCTTCTGAGCCTCTTAAGAGCTTAAGTGGCCAACCACAGCCTCAGGAGAGACACTGGCCAGAGAGAATGGAGCCAGCGTGCAGGAAAGAGCAGGCACTAAGAAATGCAAAGGAAATCCTGATGGCGTTCGAGGCCCTGGCTCGATCTGTTCTTTCTGAGTTTGGTTCTGAACGTCAATAAATTCCCTGTTTGCTCACGCAGTTTGAGTTGGTTTCCTGCACTTGCCATGAGGAACAGAGCACAGCCTGTCAGCTGGGACTGGGGTGGTACGAGCCAACTGTGGTGGGAAAGTGTGGCCTACAGGAGAGGGCCAGGGTCTGCCACAGCCCTTCACCACCCTGGCCTTCACACCTACCTTTTCCTGTTTGGCTGTGGGGTCTAGCATGAGGGTCCCATCAGCGTCCAGGGCACAGGTGACCCCACAGAAGAGGGCCCGCATGGGCACACCTGCGTCGACTAATGCCATGCAAGCGGCGTTGAGGCAACAGGCCAGGAGCTGAGTGCCACAGGGAGCAGTTAAGAGTTTCCACTGCAGGGCTGGCCGGCAGAAGTGTCCCTGCCTCCATCCCCCCAGCCCATGCGGTGGCAGCATCACTAACTGACCACAGGAAGGCAGTACAGCAGTTTTATAAGTGGTTCTGGGATCACGTAACCTTGGGTTCCAGAACTGACCTTGTGACCTTGAGCAGGTGACTTACTCTCTCTGAACCTCAATCAGGGATCAGGATATTCAACAGACATACACTGGCAGGCGCCAAGCACCTCTAGGGAAACCAAGGGCAGAGAGAGGAAGAAAACTTCCAGATCCCACAGGAGGTACTGGCAGAGCCAGGCCTGGAGCCTGGGAATCTGGCAGCTGCCACGAGTGACAGACTGGCAGGGAGGTGGCGGGAGTCGTCATTACCGGTATCTCAGGGGGCCAGCCATCCAGGGGAGAAGCGTGGCCGTGGTGCAGTGGAAGGTGAGCACAGGGCCGAGCCAGACACCTGGCCCTACCTCAGTTGGCTGCCCCGGTCTAGCACAGAGGATAAGGGCCCACCTGTAGAATCTGTCCCACTTCTGCCACCAACCTTCTACGAGCTTTACTTCCCCTGTGCAATGGGATTACAACAGCCCATCCCTCCTCCTATCTATGAAGTGCCTGCCCCAGAGAGGACCTCTAGAAATGCCTGTTTCTGGTCCTCAGCCTCAACCTGTCACCCAAACCACAGGGGTCTTTCAAAGATGAGCTGTTGGCCCAACTGCTTTGCCAGCTCAGGGCTCCCCTAGGTCAGCCCTGACTTGTGGCTCGGTTGGGTGTCATCACGCAAAGATCACTGGCTGGGTCCCGGTCAGGGCACACGCCTTGGGTTGCAGGTTCGGTCCCCAGCTGGGGCATGTACTAGAAGAAACCAATTGATGTTTCTCTCTCTCTCTTCCCCTTTTTCTAAGAACATCAATCTGCCAGGGGACTTGGGCTCTGGAACCAAACAGTGTGGGTTCAAGTCCTGGCTCTGCCGGTTACTACTAATGTGGGTTGAGTTTGCTGTGCAGATTAAGTGAGTTGACATGTGTACGGCACTTAGAATAGTGCTCGGCACACAGTAAGCACTCAATCTGTTTGCTGTTCTTTTTCAACAAGTTGGTTTTGTGCCTGTCAAGTGTTTGGAGGTCTTCTGGCTAGCGGAGGATATGTATGGCCATGAGCAAGGGAGGAAATTAGGGAAATTATGGAGATTCTGGAGGACTTCCTGGAGGAGGCAGCTTGGGGGAAAGGATACAGAGCCAGCATCACTGATAACCTGCAGCACGACGGTGATGGAGGTGCGAGGGTGCAGCACCCCCAGCACCACTGCTTCACATGTGTTCCTGATCAGCCGCTCCCGGCTCTTCTCTGCTACACCTGGGGAAATCAGGGGTGGGAAGAGGTCAGGCTTTTCTCTTCTTCCACATATCTAACCCAAGCCTCTGGAAAGGGCCTGCAGTCTCAGCCTGGGTTGGGGCAGTACCCTCCGTGGATGGCACAGTATTCCCAATGGGCAGGAGGTAGGGCCTGGCTGTCACTCACCTCACCCCTACCACTGCCAGCATCTAGCAAGGGGGCCGCCTGGGGGAGGAAAATCCCAGAGTTCCCAGGCCCCATGCTGCTGCCAAAGCTCAACCCAGTGGGCCCAGTCCCCAGGAGTGAGGGAGATAGGAGGCAAAGGGCATAAAAACATGTTAATGGAAAGAAGGGGAGATGGAACCAGGAAAGAGGAGGGGGAAGGGGAGACTCGAGAGACAGAGAAAGGCTAAGAGAAAAGAAAGAGACTCAGAGGAAGAGTTGGAGATAGAGATAGAAGTTGCTGAGGGGAAATGAGAGGACAGTGCAGACTGGGGACAGCAATGAGGGAGAAGCTGGACAGGGGTTCTGGACAGCAGGGACATCTGGAGACCCAATTACCAGGCAGCCCGATCTTTGGTCTCAGGATCACTTCCAGTGTGGCCTTGTTGAAGATCTCTTTGCTGACCTTCACCTCGGCTGGCCCGTACACCCCCGCCAGGATGGAGGTATCCCCTGGGGAGAGAGCATGGAGGCCTCACCCATGTGTGTCCTGCCCCTGGGGCTCACTACAAGGCACTTAACAGTGTGGGCGTCACTCTGGCCCACCACTTGTTGGCAGTGATTCTAGGGGCACTTGCTCTATTTCTCTCCCTTCACTTCCACATCTGTGAAATGGGGACAGTAACAGTACCTCCCTCACGGCACTGTGAGGATTAAATGAGATAATGCACCACACTGCCTGGAACAGCTGAGTATACAAAAGACTTTAGCTAACATTACTAACAGGAAGTTCTTCCTGACAGCTAACCTTCCTCTCTCTTACTGCAGCTGCTCTCAACCTGTCCCAAAGCTTCCCCCAGCCCCACCTGCTTCCCTCACTCAGGCTCTTGATCCCAAACTTTGCAGCAGTCAGGACACCCAAGACAGGGATGTATCTCTGGGTGTGGGTCCTGACTCCCAGTTATTTTCCAGAGTGGGTATGGACCAGAGAGGGGGAAGCAAGACCTGAGAAATAAAAAGCCTGGCTTCTAGTCCGGTCTGCCTCCTCCCATCTATGCACCCTTGGCTGATTTTGCTCACTTCTCTGGGCCTCAGTTTTACAATGTGCAAATGGGAGACCGGACTCCAGCAGCGGCTTCCAAACTTTTCTGACCATAACTCCAAGAAATACATTTTGCAACGGGACTCAAAACGCCTGCAGATCTGTGTGTGTATAAATGGAACAAAGGCTTGACAAAACATCTTACCATTACTGCCTTGACATACTCTGATATTTTCTACTCAATTCCAGTGAAAAACAATGAACGCAGTGGTTCTCAACCCTGTTTGCACATTCAAATCACCCCAAAGCTTTAAGACACTGAGGCCCAGGCCCTCCTCCAGAGATCGTAATTCAGCTGCTTAGGGTGGGGTTCAGGCACCGGGAGTCAGAGCTCCATAGGCCACTCTGTGTGTAGGGAGGGAAGGGGAACCTGCGACCTGCAGTGTGAAGAAATGAGCTGAGAACAGCTTCCAAACACTGTTCTGAAATCAGAACCACCGCAGCATGAAACGGAGAATGTAGAGGGCAGGTTCTGGGGCTATGCATGTTTTTTTTTAATCCTCACCTCAGGACATTTTTCCGTTACTTTTTAGAGGAAAGGATATAGAAACATCCATCAGCCACCTCCCACATGCACTTGGACCTGGGGAATCCTATGTGTCCAGACCTGGGATGGAACCCGCAACCTTTCGGTTATGGGACTACGCTCCAACCAACTGAGCCACACTGGCCAGGGCCTTGGCCTCTGCATTTTACGCCCACCAGAGATTCTGAGGCCAGAAGCACCTAGAACATGCTTTTAAGGGTCTTCAAGGACTCCTTGTTCCAAAGGCCTGGGGCTTTGGGGTTTTAGAACATGGAAGATGCTACCCTTCTCAGTAGTGCTAAATTCTAAGAAACTTGAGACATCTGAATTTAGCAAGAGAGCCTGGGGGCAGGCCCGAGAAGGTCCCTAGTTGGGCTGTTTTTCCCGGGGTTGGGAGGAGGGGCTGTTGCACAACTGAGGGCTTCTCTGTGTTCCAGGAGAATCTGTCCAGAGGCAGGGAGGTTACCCAGGAGAATTAGATCTGCACTGGGGAGGTCATTCTTGTTAGCCCAGACGAGCTGTCTGTGGTCCACGTGAACATAGGAGTCCTTCCCCCTCACCTTCTGGAGGACACAGCTCCAACAGTTCTCTGGAGCAACTCTCTCCTCTCTGGGCCCACATCCAGCTTCAACGCCTGCCCCAATGATCTGACCCTCTAAGAGCCAAGGTCCCGAAGAGCTGTCTCCTTTTCCTGTCCTCCTTGACCCACCATTCCACTGGAGCAGCTCTTCGCAGCATCACCAGTGATGTATGTCAAACTCTCAACCCACAGGTGTGCTCCATCCTCATGTGATGCAGCCTCACTAGGACTGAGGCAGCTGGTCGGCCCTTACATCTCTGGGCTCCTCCAGCTTACCTCCCTCTCTCGGTTTTCCTCTTGCCTTGCTCCTTCTCAGTGTCTTTCTGCTAGCTCCCCACAAGTGAGAAGACTCAGGCCTTAGTCCTAGGACCTCTTCTCTTTCCCATCTACACTCGTTTTGTTGGTGATTTCACTCAATCAAGAGCTTAAAATACCATCTATAGCCATAGGATTTCAAATTATATGTCCATACTAGGTCTCACTTCTGAATTCCGGATTTTATGTCCAGCTTGCCACTGTGAAACCTACTGGGCATTGCAAACAGGTAAAGATCTCAGCTCTGTCCCTCTCTTCTCATAATCCAAAACCAAACAATCTGCAAATTGTGTTTTACCTCCAAAATACATCCAGAATCTCGCCACCTCCACTGCTTCCACTCTAGTCTGAGCCACCCTCATCTCCCTGTTGCCCCCATAACCCACTAGAGGCAACACTGAAGCCAGAGAGATTCTGTTAAAATCCATTCAGATCCTGTCCCTCCTCTGAGCAAAACTTCCAACAGCTCCCATCTCATTTACTCTGCCTTATGTGATGGGCCATCCTCACCTCTCTCCAAAAGCACCTCTCACTGCTCCAGCCATACTGGTCTCTTGACTTCCTTAAACATACCAGGTCTTGCTGCATGGTCTGGGCACCTGCTGTTCCCCATGCTTGATACACTTCCCCTCCTGATATTTTCAGGGTTTACTCTCTTACCTTTAGGTCTTTATTCAGATGCAACCATCTCACTGAGGCCCTTCCAAACCGTCCTATTTAAGATTGCAGCCTTCTCTGGCACAGCCTATTCCCCTTCCACACTATAGTTTGCTCTGTAGCACCTTAGTGATCTTCTTTACTGTCTTCTTGGTTAGAATGTAAACTCCCATTAGGTGAGGGATTAAAAAACTCTTTATTGCTGTATTCTCAGTGCCTAGAACAGTACTTAGAACAAATACATACCTGTTCAATGAGAAGGAATGAATGAATGCAGGTTTGTAACTGGGTAGAACGCAATGCCCTAGAGAGGGGACTGAAGCATCTATGGGGGTGGTCCTTACGCTTACCCCCAGGGGAGTATTTACCTGGGTCAAGGAGTTTGAAAGGTATTTAGCTAGATTTTACAACAGACAAGATCTACCCCCATCTCAGGGGTATTTACCCAATTGGTGGGGATGGGGAAAATCTCAACCCAGAGTGCGGACATCAACCTCAATCTGAAAAGTATGTACTTGGGTGCAAGGTCTTCCATAGCAGGGAGTAATGAAACCGGTAGTGATCTGCCAGTCTTCGAGGTAGTTATGCAAATCAGCAGGTTTGCCTCAATCTGGGATGTATGGACCCAGGGTACGTCTGTGGGAGGCCGAGGAGGAATCTCAGCTATTCACTCTGGTGAGATTTTCCCTAGAGTATTCATGCTTATGGGGAGATCTGCTTCTCTCCTGGTAAGAATTTACCAGGGTGGAGGTATCTTCTCCCTTCTAGTTGGGAAATATATACTTACCCTAGAGTATCTAGTGATATCCACCTGGGCAAGAAGTTCCGTATGAGTCCAGAAGGAATATTTACCGGCTAGTATCAGAGGAGATGGACACACCTTTGCATGGTACAGCGTAGCCGCTCCCGAAACCAAATACGACTTGGGTGAACGCGGCCCCGGCAGTATCTACTTGGTAAATTCTCACCTTGCAGGAACGAGGCAGAGCCATCCGGCCGGGACAGCAGGTTCTGTTCGCAAGCAAAGTGCCGGAGGCTGCAGCCGGGGCCCCGAGAGCCGGGATCTGTTCCATACTCAGAGCGGATTTTGGCGTCAGCCTGCACTGCCCCCTCCATCACCCTCCACCACGAGTCCAGCCGCTTCCTCACGGAAGCGCGCGCTGGCGCACAGGCTGCGTACCCAGAGCGCAACGCGCGGACCCAGGTTCGCCAGGGCCCGCACGTGTCTCCCCGTTTACTAACAATTTGACCCCGCCCGCTCCAGCCTCTAAATTCCAGAGAAGCCATTGGACAGTAGAGAATAGGGGGCGGTCCTTGGCAAGGGCTCGTCCTACC
>NW_026527463.1:0-39511 GCF_022682495.2 Desmodus rotundus
GTGTCCGCAAAAGGCATTCACCTGCGGAGAACCTGGGCCCACGTGAGCGGGACCAGGCCCCACGGCAGGAGCCTAGGGAGGCCACTGGAGCCACGGGGGCCAGGGCTGGGCATTTTCCCGGGTGCTCTCTCGGGTCCCGGGCGCCCTCTCTCGCCCGGGGAGTGCCCACGCCGTCCCTTGACCCCCGCAGGACGCCTGCATCCCGCCATAAGCGGCCCACCTCCTCCACGGAGCTCGCACGCATGGGGCCGGGGTGCGAGCAACTGGCCTACGTGGCGGCAAACCCGCAGACCCCTCCGTCCCGTCCCCGCCACTGCGAAGATCCCCCTGTTCTTCCATCCGTAAAGGGGTCCCCCTTTACGGATGGAAGAACAGGGGGGAGGCGCCCAGGAGATGGCTTTTGTCCGAGCCGCGGCTGGGTGGTTTTCGGGCCAAGAGGCGGGGCCGCGCAGGCGCAAGCAGGCCCCCCCACCACAAGCATCCCTCCGGGCAACGTGCCCCGCCCTTGAGATATCAGGCCAGGTTCACACGGTCCCTGGGCTGGTGTCAGAGTTAACGGAAGCCCTCCCTGCCACCCAGAGGACCGTGCGTTTTCCCGTGGACCACACTTGCCAGCAGCTCTCCCACCCCCGCAGAGGCAGAGTGCCAGGGAAGAACTAGGGACCTGGGGCCGGGAAGAGGGGCCGGCCAAGGTTCCGCGCCAGGTGGAGCGGGTCCCGGCGGGCGGGCGGGCGGGCGGGACCCTCGTCCACGGACCGGTTCTCCTGTGGGGGGTCTGGCCTGTGCCCCGCCTGGGAGGCTAAGAGCCTTGCTTCGCCTGCAACGCCCCCACCCTGCCACAAGGCGGCAGACTTGGACCCAGCCGCTTCAACCCTCCAGTCTCCGCTGAACCACCCAAAAATGGAGTGTGACCGCTGCGACCTCAGTCCCCCAGAGCTCGAACCCCCACCTCTGCGAGGGAATCGGCGGCCTCCTGTCCTTGGCGTCCGCAAAAGGCATTCACCTGCGGTGAACCTGGGCCTCGGGCGAGCAGGGCCAGGCCCCATGGTAGGAGCCCGGGGGAGGCAATGGCAGCCTCTGCGGCCAGGCCTCGGGCTCTCCCCGGGGCTCTCTCGGGGCACGGGCACCCTCTCTCGTCTAGAGAGTGCCCACGCCGTCCCTTGACCCCCGGGAGACACCTGCTTCCCGTGATAAGAGGCCCCCGGCCTCCATGGAGCTTGGAACTCTGGGGCCGGGCGGCGGGTCACTGGGCTAAGTGGCTGGAAACGCGCAGACCCCTCCGTCCCGACCGCCCCACTGCGAAGATCCCCCTGTTCTTCCATCCGTAAGGGGGTCGCCCCTTACGGATGGAAGAACAGGGGGGATGCCCCCAGGAGATGGCATTTGTCAGAGCCGCAGCTGGCCGGTTTCGGGCCAAGACGCGGGACCCGGCAGGTAGAGGGCAGGCAGCCCCACCACAAGCCTCCCTCGGGGCAACGGGCCCCACCCTGGACATATCAGGCCTGCTTCACAGGGTCCCTGGGGTCCTGTCCGTGGAACTGGAAGCTCTCCCCGCCACCCAGAGGTCCGTTCCTTTTCCCGTGGACCACACTTGCCAGCGCGTCTCCCACCCCGGCACAGGCAGAGTGCCAGGGAAGAACTAGGGACCCGGGGCCTGGATGAGGGGCGCGCCAGGGTTCCGCGCCTGGTGGGCAGGGGCCGAGCGGGCCGGACCCACGCCCAGGGACCAAGTCTCCCGGGGGGACTCGGGCCTGAGACCTGCCTGGGGGGCTAAGGGTCTTTCTTGGCTCAAAAGGCCCCACCCTGCCCCGAGGCGGCAAACGTGCACCGAGACGCTTCTACTCTCTCAAGTCTGGGCTGGACTTCGCGAGAAGGGACTGTGTCCGCTGGGACCCGGGTCCCACAGGGCTCGAACCCCCCTCCCCGTGAAGGCGTCCGCGGCCTGTGGTCCTTGGTGTCCGCAAAAGGCATTCACCTGCGGAGAACCTGGGCCCACGTGAGCGGGACCAGGCCCCACGGCAGGAGCCTAGGGAGGCCACTGGAGCCACGGGGGCCAGGGCTGGGCATTTTCCCGGGTGCTCTCTCGGGTCCCGGGCGCCCTCTCTCGCCCGGGGAGTGCCCACGCCGTCCCTTGACCCCCGCAGGACGCCTGCATCCCGCCATAAGCGGCCCACCTCCTCCACGGAGCTCGCACGCATGGGGCCGGGGTGCGAGCAACTGGCCTACGTGGCGGCAAACCCGCAGACCCCTCCGTCCCGTCCCCGCCACTGCGAAGATCCCCCTGTTCTTCCATCCGTAAAGGGGTCCCCCTTTACGGATGGAAGAACAGGGGGGAGGCGCCCAGGAGATGGCTTTTGTCCGAGCCGCGGCTGGGTGGTTTTCGGGCCAAGAGGCGGGGCCGCGCAGGCGCAAGCAGGCCCCCCCACCACAAGCATCCCTCCGGGCAACGTGCCCCGCCCTTGAGATATCAGGCCAGGTTCACACGGTCCCTGGGCTGGTGTCAGAGTTAACGGAAGCCCTCCCTGCCACCCAGAGGACCGTGCGTTTTCCCGTGGACCACACTTGCCAGCAGCTCTCCCACCCCCGCAGAGGCAGAGTGCCAGGGAAGAACTAGGGACCTGGGGCCGGGAAGAGGGGCCGGCCAAGGTTCCGCGCCAGGTGGAGCGGGTCCCGGCGGGCGGGCGGGCGGGCGGGACCCTCGTCCACGGACCGGTTCTCCTGTGGGGGGTCTGGCCTGTGCCCCGCCTGGGAGGCTAAGAGCCTTGCTTCGCCTGCAACGCCCCCACCCTGCCACAAGGCGGCAGACTTGGACCCAGCCGCTTCAACCCTCCAGTCTCCGCTGAACCACCCAAAAATGGAGTGTGACCGCTGCGACCTCAGTCCCCCAGAGCTCGAACCCCCACCTCTGCGAGGGAATCGGCGGCCTCCTGTCCTTGGCGTCCGCAAAAGGCATTCACCTGCGGTGAACCTGGGCCTCGGGCGAGCAGGGCCAGGCCCCATGGTAGGAGCCCGGGGGAGGCAATGGCAGCCTCTGCGGCCAGGCCTCGGGCTCTCCCCGGGGCTCTCTCGGGGCACGGGCACCCTCTCTCGTCTAGAGAGTGCCCACGCCGTCCCTTGACCCCCGGGAGACACCTGCTTCCCGTGATAAGAGGCCCCCGGCCTCCATGGAGCTTGGAACTCTGGGGCCGGGCGGCGGGTCACTGGGCTAAGTGGCTGGAAACGCGCAGACCCCTCCGTCCCGACCGCCCCACTGCGAAGATCCCCCTGTTCTTCCATCCGTAAGGGGGTCGCCCCTTACGGATGGAAGAACAGGGGGGATGCCCCCAGGAGATGGCATTTGTCAGAGCCGCAGCTGGCCGGTTTCGGGCCAAGACGCGGGACCCGGCAGGTAGAGGGCAGGCAGCCCCACCACAAGCCTCCCTCGGGGCAACGGGCCCCACCCTGGACATATCAGGCCTGCTTCACAGGGTCCCTGGGGTCCTGTCCGTGGAACTGGAAGCTCTCCCCGCCACCCAGAGGTCCGTTCCTTTTCCCGTGGACCACACTTGCCAGCGCGTCTCCCACCCCGGCACAGGCAGAGTGCCAGGGAAGAACTAGGGACCCGGGGCCTGGATGAGGGGCGCGCCAGGGTTCCGCGCCTGGTGGGCAGGGGCCGAGCGGGCCGGACCCACGCCCAGGGACCAAGTCTCCCGGGGGGACTCGGGCCTGAGACCTGCCTGGGGGGCTAAGGGTCTTTCTTGGCTCAAAAGGCCCCACCCTGCCCCGAGGCGGCAAACGTGCACCGAGACGCTTCTACTCTCTCAAGTCTGGGCTGGACTTCGCGAGAAGGGACTGTGTCCGCTGGGACCCGGGTCCCACAGGGCTCGAACCCCCCTCCCCGTGAAGGCGTCCGCGGCCTGTGGTCCTTGGTGTCCGCAAAAGGCATTCACCTGCGGAGAACCTGGGCCCACGTGAGCGGGACCAGGCCCCACGGCAGGAGCCTAGGGAGGCCACTGGAGCCACGGGGGCCAGGGCTGGGCATTTTCCCGGGTGCTCTCTCGGGTCCCGGGCGCCCTCTCTCGCCCGGGGAGTGCCCACGCCGTCCCTTGACCCCCGCAGGACGCCTGCATCCCGCCATAAGCGGCCCACCTCCTCCACGGAGCTCGCACGCATGGGGCCGGGGTGCGAGCAACTGGCCTACGTGGCGGCAAACCCGCAGACCCCTCCGTCCCGTCCCCGCCACTGCGAAGATCCCCCTGTTCTTCCATCCGTAAAGGGGTCCCCCTTTACGGATGGAAGAACAGGGGGGAGGCGCCCAGGAGATGGCTTTTGTCCGAGCCGCGGCTGGGTGGTTTTCGGGCCAAGAGGCGGGGCCGCGCAGGCGCAAGCAGGCCCCCCCACCACAAGCATCCCTCCGGGCAACGTGCCCCGCCCTTGAGATATCAGGCCAGGTTCACACGGTCCCTGGGCTGGTGTCAGAGTTAACGGAAGCCCTCCCTGCCACCCAGAGGACCGTGCGTTTTCCCGTGGACCACACTTGCCAGCAGCTCTCCCACCCCCGCAGAGGCAGAGTGCCAGGGAAGAACTAGGGACCTGGGGCCGGGAAGAGGGGCCGGCCAAGGTTCCGCGCCAGGTGGAGCGGGTCCCGGCGGGCGGGCGGGCGGGCGGGACCCTCGTCCACGGACCGGTTCTCCTGTGGGGGGTCTGGCCTGTGCCCCGCCTGGGAGGCTAAGAGCCTTGCTTCGCCTGCAACGCCCCCACCCTGCCACAAGGCGGCAGACTTGGACCCAGCCGCTTCAACCCTCCAGTCTCCGCTGAACCACCCAAAAATGGAGTGTGACCGCTGCGACCTCAGTCCCCCAGAGCTCGAACCCCCACCTCTGCGAGGGAATCGGCGGCCTCCTGTCCTTGGCGTCCGCAAAAGGCATTCACCTGCGGTGAACCTGGGCCTCGGGCGAGCAGGGCCAGGCCCCATGGTAGGAGCCCGGGGGAGGCAATGGCAGCCTCTGCGGCCAGGCCTCGGGCTCTCCCCGGGGCTCTCTCGGGGCACGGGCACCCTCTCTCGTCTAGAGAGTGCCCACGCCGTCCCTTGACCCCCGGGAGACACCTGCTTCCCGTGATAAGAGGCCCCCGGCCTCCATGGAGCTTGGAACTCTGGGGCCGGGCGGCGGGTCACTGGGCTAAGTGGCTGGAAACGCGCAGACCCCTCCGTCCCGACCGCCCCACTGCGAAGATCCCCCTGTTCTTCCATCCGTAAGGGGGTCGCCCCTTACGGATGGAAGAACAGGGGGGATGCCCCCAGGAGATGGCATTTGTCAGAGCCGCAGCTGGCCGGTTTCGGGCCAAGACGCGGGACCCGGCAGGTAGAGGGCAGGCAGCCCCACCACAAGCCTCCCTCGGGGCAACGGGCCCCACCCTGGACATATCAGGCCTGCTTCACAGGGTCCCTGGGGTCCTGTCCGTGGAACTGGAAGCTCTCCCCGCCACCCAGAGGTCCGTTCCTTTTCCCGTGGACCACACTTGCCAGCGCGTCTCCCACCCCGGCACAGGCAGAGTGCCAGGGAAGAACTAGGGACCCGGGGCCTGGATGAGGGGCGCGCCAGGGTTCCGCGCCTGGTGGGCAGGGGCCGAGCGGGCCGGACCCACGCCCAGGGACCAAGTCTCCCGGGGGGACTCGGGCCTGAGACCTGCCTGGGGGGCTAAGGGTCTTTCTTGGCTCAAAAGGCCCCACCCTGCCCCGAGGCGGCAAACGTGCACCGAGACGCTTCTACTCTCTCAAGTCTGGGCTGGACTTCGCGAGAAGGGACTGTGTCCGCTGGGACCCGGGTCCCACAGAGCTCGAACCCCCCTCCCCGTGAAGGCGTCCGCGGCCTGTGGTCCTTGGTGTCCGCAAAAGGCATTCACCTGCGGAGAACCTGGGCCCACGTGAGCGGGTCAGGCCCCACGGCAGGAGCCTAGGGAGGCCACTGGAGCCACGGGGGCCAGGGCTGGGCATTTTCCCGGGTGCTCTCTCGGGTCCCGGGCGCCCTCTCTCGCCCGGGGAGTGCCCACGCCGTCCCTTGACCCCCGCAGGACGCCTGCATCCCGCCATAAGCGGCCCACCTCCTCCACGGAGCTCGCACGCATGGGGCCGGGGTGCGAGCAACTGGCCTACGTGGCGGCAAACCCGCAGACCCCTCCGTCCCGTCCCCGCCACTGCGAAGATCCCCCTGTTCTTCCATCCGTAAAGGGGTCCCCCTTTACGGATGGAAGAACAGGGGGGAGGCGCCCAGGAGATGGCTTTTGTCCGAGCCGCGGCTGGGTGGTTTTCGGGCCAAGAGGCGGGGCCGCGCAGGCGCAAGCAGGCCCCCCCACCACAAGCATCCCTCCGGGCAACGTGCCCCGCCCTTGAGATATCAGGCCAGGTTCACACGGTCCCTGGGCTGGTGTCAGAGTTAACGGAAGCCCTCCCTGCCACCCAGAGGACCGTGCGTTTTCCCGTGGACCACACTTGCCAGCAGCTCTCCCACCCCCGCAGAGGCAGAGTGCCAGGGAAGAACTAGGGACCTGGGGCCGGGAAGAGGGGCCGGCCAAGGTTCCGCGCCAGGTGGAGCGGGTCCCGGCGGGCGGGCGGGCGGGCGGGACCCTCGTCCACGGACCGGTTCTCCTGTGGGGGGTCTGGCCTGTGCCCCGCCTGGGAGGCTAAGAGCCTTGCTTCGCCTGCAACGCCCCCACCCTGCCACAAGGCGGCAGACTTGGACCCAGCCGCTTCAACCCTCCAGTCTCCGCTGAACCACCCAAAAATGGAGTGTGACCGCTGCGACCTCAGTCCCCCAGAGCTCGAACCCCCACCTCTGCGAGGGAATCGGCGGCCTCCTGTCCTTGGCGTCCGCAAAAGGCATTCACCTGCGGTGAACCTGGGCCTCGGGCGAGCAGGGCCAGGCCCCATGGTAGGAGCCCGGGGGAGGCAATGGCAGCCTCTGCGGCCAGGCCTCGGGCTCTCCCCGGGGCTCTCTCGGGGCACGGGCACCCTCTCTCGTCTAGAGAGTGCCCACGCCGTCCCTTGACCCCCGGGAGACACCTGCTTCCCGTGATAAGAGGCCCCCGGCCTCCATGGAGCTTGGAACTCTGGGGCCGGGCGGCGGGTCACTGGGCTAAGTGGCTGGAAACGCGCAGACCCCTCCGTCCCGACCGCCCCACTGCGAAGATCCCCCTGTTCTTCCATCCGTAAGGGGGTCGCCCCTTACGGATGGAAGAACAGGGGGGATGCCCCCAGGAGATGGCATTTGTCAGAGCCGCAGCTGGCCGGTTTCGGGCCAAGACGCGGGACCCGGCAGGTAGAGGGCAGGCAGCCCCACCACAAGCCTCCCTCGGGGCAACGGGCCCCACCCTGGACATATCAGGCCTGCTTCACAGGGTCCCTGGGGTCCTGTCCGTGGAACTGGAAGCTCTCCCCGCCACCCAGAGGTCCGTTCCTTTTCCCGTGGACCACACTTGCCAGCGCGTCTCCCACCCCGGCACAGGCAGAGTGCCAGGGAAGAACTAGGGACCCGGGGCCTGGATGAGGGGCGCGCCAGGGTTCCGCGCCTGGTGGGCAGGGGCCGAGCGGGCCGGACCCACGCCCAGGGACCAAGTCTCCCGGGGGGACTCGGGCCTGAGACCTGCCTGGGGGGCTAAGGGTCTTTCTTGGCTCAAAAGGCCCCACCCTGCCCCGAGGCGGCAAACGTGCACCGAGACGCTTCTACTCTCTCAAGTCTGGGCTGGACTTCGCGAGAAGGGACTGTGTCCGCTGGGACCCGGGTCCCACAGAGCTCGAACCCCCCTCCCCGTGAAGGCGTCCGCGGCCTGTGGTCCTTGGTGTCCGCAAAAGGCATTCACCTGCGGAGAACCTGGGCCCACGTGAGCGGGACCAGGCCCCACGGCAGGAGCCTAGGGAGGCCACTGGAGCCACGGGGGCCAGGGCTGGGCATTTTCCCGGGTGCTCTCTCGGGTCCCGGGCGCCCTCTCTCGCCCGGGGAGTGCCCACGCCGTCCCTTGACCCCCGCAGGACGCCTGCATCCCGCCATAAGCGGCCCACCTCCTCCACGGAGCTCGCACGCATGGGGCCGGGGTGCGAGCAACTGGCCTACGTGGCGGCAAACCCGCAGACCCCTCCGTCCCGTCCCCGCCACTGCGAACATCCCCCTGTTCTTCCATCCGTAAAGGGGTCCCCCTTTACGGATGGAAGAACAGGGGGGAGGCGCCCAGGAGATGGCTTTTGTCCGAGCCGCGGCTGGGTGGTTTTCGGGCCAAGAGGCGGGGCCGCGCAGGCGCAAGCAGGCCCCCCCACCACAAGCATCCCTCCGGGCAACGTGCCCCGCCCTTGAGATATCAGGCCAGGTTCACACGGTCCCTGGGCTGGTGTCAGAGTTAACGGAAGCCCTCCCTGCCACCCAGAGGACCGTGCGTTTTCCCGTGGACCACACTTGCCAGCAGCTCTCCCACCCCCGCAGAGGCAGAGTGCCAGGGAAGAACTAGGGACCTGGGGCCGGGAAGAGGGGCCGGCCAAGGTTCCGCGCCAGGTGGAGCGGGTCCCGGCGGGCGGGCGGGCGGGCGGGACCCTCGTCCACGGACCGGTTCTCCTGTGGGGGGTCTGGCCTGTGCCCCGCCTGGGAGGCTAAGAGCCTTGCTTCGCCTGCAACGCCCCCACCCTGCCACAAGGCGGCAGACTTGGACCCAGCCGCTTCAACCCTCCAGTCTCCGCTGAACCACCCAAAAATGGAGTGTGACCGCTGCGACCTCAGTCCCCCAGAGCTCGAACCCCCACCTCTGCGAGGGAATCGGCGGCCTCCTGTCCTTGGCGTCCGCAAAAGGCATTCACCTGCGGTGAACCTGGGCCTCGGGCGAGCAGGGCCAGGCCCCATGGTAGGAGCCCGGGGGAGGCAATGGCAGCCTCTGCGGCCAGGCCTCGGGCTCTCCCCGGGGCTCTCTCGGGGCACGGGCACCCTCTCTCGTCTAGAGAGTGCCCACGCCGTCCCTTGACCCCCGGGAGACACCTGCTTCCCGTGATAAGAGGCCCCCGGCCTCCATGGAGCTTGGAACTCTGGGGCCGGGCGGCGGGTCACTGGGCTAAGTGGCTGGAAACGCGCAGACCCCTCCGTCCCGACCGCCCCACTGCGAAGATCCCCCTGTTCTTCCATCCGTAAGGGGGTCGCCCCTTACGGATGGAAGAACAGGGGGGATGCCCCCAGGAGATGGCATTTGTCAGAGCCGCAGCTGGCCGGTTTCGGGCCAAGACGCGGGACCCGGCAGGTAGAGGGCAGGCAGCCCCACCACAAGCCTCCCTCGGGGCAACGGGCCCCACCCTGGACATATCAGGCCTGCTTCACAGGGTCCCTGGGGTCCTGTCCGTGGAACTGGAAGCTCTCCCCGCCACCCAGAGGTCCGTTCCTTTTCCCGTGGACCACACTTGCCAGCGCGTCTCCCACCCCGGCACAGGCAGAGTGCCAGGGAAGAACTAGGGACCCGGGGCCTGGATGAGGGGCGCGCCAGGGTTCCGCGCCTGGTGGGCAGGGGCCGAGCGGGCCGGACCCACGCCCAGGGACC
Source organism: Desmodus rotundus (assembly GCF_022682495.2). NCBI lineage: Eukaryota > Metazoa > Chordata > Mammalia > Chiroptera > Phyllostomidae > Desmodus > Desmodus rotundus. Next base: position 9,544 of record NW_026527463.1, read on the forward strand.
AAGTCTCCCGGGGGGACTCGGGCCTGAGACCTGCCTGGGGGGCTAAGGGTCTTTCTTGGCTCAAAAGGCCCCACCCTGCCCCGAGGCGGCAAACGTGCACCGAGACGCTTCTACTCTCTCAAGTCTGGGCTGGACTTCGCGAGAAGGGACTGTGTCCGCTGGGACCCGGGTCCCACAGGGCTCGAACCCCCCTCCCCGTGAAGGCGTCCGCGGCCTGTGGTCCTTGGTGTCCGCAAAAGGCATTCACCTGCGGAGAACCTGGGCCCACGTGAGCGGGACCAGGCCCCACGGCAGGAGCCTAGGGAGGCCACTGGAGCCACGGGGGCCAGGGCTGGGCATTTTCCCGGGTGCTCTCTCGGGTCCCGGGCGCCCTCTCTCGCCCGGGGAGTGCCCACGCCGTCCCTTGACCCCCGCAGGACGCCTGCATCCCGCCATAAGCGGCCCACCTCCTCCACGGAGCTCGCACGCATGGGGCCGGGGTGCGAGCAACTGGCCTACGTGGCGGCAAACCCGCAGACCCCTCCGTCCCGTCCCCGCCACTGCGAACATCCCCCTGTTCTTCCATCCGTAAAGGGGTCCCCCTTTACGGATGGAAGAACAGGGGGGAGGCGCCCAGGAGATGGCTTTTGTCCGAGCCGCGGCTGGGTGGTTTTCGGGCCAAGAGGCGGGGCCGCGCAGGCGCAAGCAGGCCCCCCCACCACAAGCATCCCTCCGGGCAACGTGCCCCGCCCTTGAGATATCAGGCCAGGTTCACACGGTCCCTGGGCTGGTGTCAGAGTTAACGGAAGCCCTCCCTGCCACCCAGAGGACCGTGCGTTTTCCCGTGGACCACACTTGCCAGCAGCTCTCCCACCCCCGCAGAGGCAGAGTGCCAGGGAAGAACTAGGGACCTGGGGCCGGGAAGAGGGGCCGGCCAAGGTTCCGCGCCAGGTGGAGCGGGTCCCGGCGGGCGGGCGGGCGGGCGGGACCCTCGTCCACGGACCGGTTCTCCTGTGGGGGGTCTGGCCTGTGCCCCGCCTGGGAGGCTAAGAGCCTTGCTTCGCCTGCAACGCCCCCACCCTGCCACAAGGCGGCAGACTTGGACCCAGCCGCTTCAACCCTCCAGTCTCCGCTGAACCACCCAAAAATGGAGTGTGACCGCTGCGACCTCAGTCCCCCAGAGCTCGAACCCCCACCTCTGCGAGGGAATCGGCGGCCTCCTGTCCTTGGCGTCCGCAAAAGGCATTCACCTGCGGTGAACCTGGGCCTCGGGCGAGCAGGGCCAGGCCCCATGGTAGGAGCCCGGGGGAGGCAATGGCAGCCTCTGCGGCCAGGCCTCGGGCTCTCCCCGGGGCTCTCTCGGGGCACGGGCACCCTCTCTCGTCTAGAGAGTGCCCACGCCGTCCCTTGACCCCCGGGAGACACCTGCTTCCCGTGATAAGAGGCCCCCGGCCTCCATGGAGCTTGGAACTCTGGGGCCGGGCGGCGGGTCACTGGGCTAAGTGGCTGGAAACGCGCAGACCCCTCCGTCCCGACCGCCCCACTGCGAAGATCCCCCTGTTCTTCCATCCGTAAGGGGGTCGCCCCTTACGGATGGAAGAACAGGGGGGATGCCCCCAGGAGATGGCATTTGTCAGAGCCGCAGCTGGCCGGTTTCGGGCCAAGACGCGGGACCCGGCAGGTAGAGGGCAGGCAGCCCCACCACAAGCCTCCCTCGGGGCAACGGGCCCCACCCTGGACATATCAGGCCTGCTTCACAGGGTCCCTGGGGTCCTGTCCGTGGAACTGGAAGCTCTCCCCGCCACCCAGAGGTCCGTTCCTTTTCCCGTGGACCACACTTGCCAGCGCGTCTCCCACCCCGGCACAGGCAGAGTGCCAGGGAAGAACTAGGGACCCGGGGCCTGGATGAGGGGCGCGCCAGGGTTCCGCGCCTGGTGGGCAGGGGCCGAGCGGGCCGGACCCACGCCCAGGGACCAAGTCTCCCGGGGGGACTCGGGCCTGAGACCTGCCTGGGGGGCTAAGGGTCTTTCTTGGCTCAAAAGGCCCCACCCTGCCCCGAGGCGGCAAACGTGCACCGAGACGCTTCTACTCTCTCAAGTCTGGGCTGGACTTCGCGAGAAGGGACTGTGTCCGCTGGGACCCGGGTCCCACAGGGCTCGAACCCCCCTCCCCGTGAAGGCGTCCGCGGCCTGTGGTCCTTGGTGTCCGCAAAAGGCATTCACCTGCGGAGAACCTGGGCCCACGTGAGCGGGACCAGGCCCCACGGCAGGAGCCTAGGGAGGCCACTGGAGCCACGGGGGCCAGGGCTGGGCATTTTCCCGGGTGCTCTCTCGGGTCCCGGGCGCCCTCTCTCGCCCGGGGAGTGCCCACGCCGTCCCTTGACCCCCGCAGGACGCCTGCATCCCGCCATAAGCGGCCCACCTCCTCCACGGAGCTCGCACGCATGGGGCCGGGGTGCGAGCAACTGGCCTACGTGGCGGCAAACCCGCAGACCCCTCCGTCCCGTCCCCGCCACTGCGAAGATCCCCCTGTTCTTCCATCCGTAAAGGGGTCCCCCTTTACGGATGGAAGAACAGGGGGGAGGCGCCCAGGAGATGGCTTTTGTCCGAGCCGCGGCTGGGTGGTTTTCGGGCCAAGAGGCGGGGCCGCGCAGGCGCAAGCAGGCCCCCCCACCACAAGCATCCCTCCGGGCAACGTGCCCCGCCCTTGAGATATCAGGCCAGGTTCACACGGTCCCTGGGCTGGTGTCAGAGTTAACGGAAGCCCTCCCTGCCACCCAGAGGACCGTGCGTTTTCCCGTGGACCACACTTGCCAGCAGCTCTCCCACCCCCGCAGAGGCAGAGTGCCAGGGAAGAACTAGGGACCTGGGGCCGGGAAGAGGGGCCGGCCAAGGTTCCGCGCCAGGTGGAGCGGGTCCCGGCGGGCGGGCGGGCGGGCGGGACCCTCGTCCACGGACCGGTTCTCCTGTGGGGGGTCTGGCCTGTGCCCCGCCTGGGAGGCTAAGAGCCTTGCTTCGCCTGCAACGCCCCCACCCTGCCACAAGGCGGCAGACTTGGACCCAGCCGCTTCAACCCTCCAGTCTCCGCTGAACCACCCAAAAATGGAGTGTGACCGCTGCGACCTCAGTCCCCCAGAGCTCGAACCCCCACCTCTGCGAGGGAATCGGCGGCCTCCTGTCCTTGGCGTCCGCAAAAGGCATTCACCTGCGGTGAACCTGGGCCTCGGGCGAGCAGGGCCAGGCCCCATGGTAGGAGCCCGGGGGAGGCAATGGCAGCCTCTGCGGCCAGGCCTCGGGCTCTCCCCGGGGCTCTCTCGGGGCACGGGCACCCTCTCTCGTCTAGAGAGTGCCCACGCCGTCCCTTGACCCCCGGGAGACACCTGCTTCCCGTGATAAGAGGCCCCCGGCCTCCATGGAGCTTGGAACTCTGGGGCCGGGCGGCGGGTCACTGGGCTAAGTGGCTGGAAACGCGCAGACCCCTCCGTCCCGACCGCCCCACTGCGAAGATCCCCCTGTTCTTCCATCCGTAAGGGGGTCGCCCCTTACGGATGGAAGAACAGGGGGGATGCCCCCAGGAGATGGCATTTGTCAGAGCCGCAGCTGGCCGGTTTCGGGCCAAGACGCGGGACCCGGCAGGTAGAGGGCAGGCAGCCCCACCACAAGCCTCCCTCGGGGCAACGGGCCCCACCCTGGACATATCAGGCCTGCTTCACAGGGTCCCTGGGGTCCTGTCCGTGGAACTGGAAGCTCTCCCCGCCACCCAGAGGTCCGTTCCTTTTCCCGTGGACCACACTTGCCAGCGCGTCTCCCACCCCGGCACAGGCAGAGTGCCAGGGAAGAACTAGGGACCCGGGGCCTGGATGAGGGGCGCGCCAGGGTTCCGCGCCTGGTGGGCAGGGGCCGAGCGGGCCGGACCCACGCCCAGGGACCAAGTCTCCCGGGGGGACTCGGGCCTGAGACCTGCCTGGGGGGCTAAGGGTCTTTCTTGGCTCAAAAGGCCCCACCCTGCCCCGAGGCGGCAAACGTGCACCGAGACGCTTCTACTCTCTCAAGTCTGGGCTGGACTTCGCGAGAAGGGACTGTGTCCGCTGGGACCCGGGTCCCACAGGGCTCGAACCCCCCGCCCCGTGAAGGCGTCCGCGGCCTGTGGTCCTTGGTGTCCGCAAAAGGCATTCACCTGCGGAGAACCTGGGCCCACGTGAGCGGGACCAGGCCCCACGGCAGGAGCCTAGGGAGGCCACTGGAGCCACGGGGGCCAGGGCTGGGCATTTTCCCGGGTGCTCTCTCGGGTCCCGGGCGCCCTCTCTCGCCCGGGGAGTGCCCACGCCGTCCCTTGACCCCCGCAGGACGCCTGCATCCCGCCATAAGCGGCCCACCTCCTCCACGGAGCTCGCACGCATGGGGCCGGGGTGCGAGCAACTGGCCTACGTGGCGGCAAACCCGCAGACCCCTCCGTCCCGTCCCCGCCACTGCGAAGATCCCCCTGTTCTTCCATCCGTAAAGGGGTCCCCCTTTACGGATGGAAGAACAGGGGGGAGGCGCCCAGGAGATGGCTTTTGTCCGAGCCGCGGCTGGGTGGTTTTCGGGCCAAGAGGCGGGGCCGCGCAGGCGCAAGCAGGCCCCCCCACCACAAGCATCCCTCCGGGCAACGTGCCCCGCCCTTGAGATATCAGGCCAGGTTCACACGGTCCCTGGGCTGGTGTCAGAGTTAACGGAAGCCCTCCCTGCCACCCAGAGGACCGTGCGTTTTCCCGTGGACCACACTTGCCAGCAGCTCTCCCACCCCCGCAGAGGCAGAGTGCCAGGGAAGAACTAGGGACCTGGGGCCGGGAAGAGGGGCCGGCCAAGGTTCCGCGCCAGGTGGAGCGGGTCCCGGCGGGCGGGCGGGCGGGCGGGACCCTCGTCCACGGACCGGTTCTCCTGTGGGGGGTCTGGCCTGTGCCCCGCCTGGGAGGCTAAGAGCCTTGCTTCGCCTGCAACGCCCCCACCCTGCCACAAGGCGGCAGACTTGGACCCAGCCGCTTCAACCCTCCAGTCTCCGCTGAACCACCCAAAAATGGAGTGTGACCGCTGCGACCTCAGTCCCCCAGAGCTCGAACCCCCACCTCTGCGAGGGAATCGGCGGCCTCCTGTCCTTGGCGTCCGCAAAAGGCATTCACCTGCGGTGAACCTGGGCCTCGGGCGAGCAGGGCCAGGCCCCATGGTAGGAGCCCGGGGGAGGCAATGGCAGCCTCTGCGGCCAGGCCTCGGGCTCTCCCCGGGGCTCTCTCGGGGCACGGGCACCCTCTCTCGTCTAGAGAGTGCCCACGCCGTCCCTTGACCCCCGGGAGACACCTGCTTCCCGTGATAAGAGGCCCCCGGCCTCCATGGAGCTTGGAACTCTGGGGCCGGGCGGCGGGTCACTGGGCTAAGTGGCTGGAAACGCGCAGACCCCTCCGTCCCGACCGCCCCACTGCGAAGATCCCCCTGTTCTTCCATCCGTAAGGGGGTCGCCCCTTACGGATGGAAGAACAGGGGGGATGCCCCCAGGAGATGGCATTTGTCAGAGCCGCAGCTGGCCGGTTTCGGGCCAAGACGCGGGACCCGGCAGGTAGAGGGCAGGCAGCCCCACCACAAGCCTCCCTCGGGGCAACGGGCCCCACCCTGGACATATCAGGCCTGCTTCACAGGGTCCCTGGGGTCCTGTCCGTGGAACTGGAAGCTCTCCCCGCCACCCAGAGGTCCGTTCCTTTTCCCGTGGACCACACTTGCCAGCGCGTCTCCCACCCCGGCACAGGCAGAGTGCCAGGGAAGAACTAGGGACCCGGGGCCTGGATGAGGGGCGCGCCAGGGTTCCGCGCCTGGTGGGCAGGGGCCGAGCGGGCCGGACCCACGCCCAGGGACCAAGTCTCCCGGGGGGACTCGGGCCTGAGACCTGCCTGGGGGGCTAAGGGTCTTTCTTGGCTCAAAAGGCCCCACCCTGCCCCGAGGCGGCAAACGTGCACCGAGACGCTTCTACTCTCTCAAGTCTGGGCTGGACTTCGCGAGAAGGGACTGTGTCCGCTGGGACCCGGGTCCCACAGGGCTCGAACCCCCCTCCCCGTGAAGGCGTCCGCGGCCTGTGGTCCTTGGTGTCCGCAAAAGGCATTCACCTGCGGAGAACCTGGGCCCACGTGAGCGGGACCAGGCCCCACGGCAGGAGCCTAGGGAGGCCACTGGAGCCACGGGGGCCAGGGCTGGGCATTTTCCCGGGTGCTCTCTCGGGTCCCGGGCGCCCTCTCTCGCCCGGGGAGTGCCCACGCCGTCCCTTGACCCCCGCAGGACGCCTGCATCCCGCCATAAGCGGCCCACCTCCTCCACGGAGCTCGCACGCATGGGGCCGGGGTGCGAGCAACTGGCCTACGTGGCGGCAAACCCGCAGACCCCTCCGTCCCGTCCCCGCCACTGCGAAGATCCCCCTGTTCTTCCATCCGTAAAGGGGTCCCCCTTTACGGATGGAAGAACAGGGGGGAGGCGCCCAGGAGATGGCTTTTGTCCGAGCCGCGGCTGGGTGGTTTTCGGGCCAAGAGGCGGGGCCGCGCAGGCGCAAGCAGGCCCCCCCCACCACAAGCATCCCTCCGGGCAACGTGCCCCGCCCTTGAGATATCAGGCCAGGTTCACACGGTCCCTGGGCTGGTGTCAGAGTTAACGGAAGCCCTCCCTGCCACCCAGAGGACCGTGCGTTTTCCCGTGGACCACACTTGCCAGCAGCTCTCCCACCCCCGCAGAGGCAGAGTGCCAGGGAAGAACTAGGGACCTGGGGCCGGGAAGAGGGGCCGGCCAAGGTTCCGCGCCAGGTGGAGCGGGTCCCGGCGGGCGGGCGGGCGGGCGGGACCCTCGTCCACGGACCGGTTCTCCTGTGGGGGGTCTGGCCTGTGCCCCGCCTGGGAGGCTAAGAGCCTTGCTTCGCCTGCAACGCCCCCACCCTGCCACAAGGCGGCAGACTTGGACCCAGCCGCTTCAACCCTCCAGTCTCCGCTGAACCACCCAAAAATGGAGTGTGACCGCTGCGACCTCAGTCCCCCAGAGCTCGAACCCCCACCTCTGCGAGGGAATCGGCGGCCTCCTGTCCTTGGCGTCCGCAAAAGGCATTCACCTGCGGTGAACCTGGGCCTCGGGCGAGCAGGGCCAGGCCCCATGGTAGGAGCCCGGGGGAGGCAATGGCAGCCTCTGCGGCCAGGCCTCGGGCTCTCCCCGGGGCTCTCTCGGGGCACGGGCACCCTCTCTCGTCTAGAGAGTGCCCACGCCGTCCCTTGACCCCCGGGAGACACCTGCTTCCCGTGATAAGAGGCCCCCGGCCTCCATGGAGCTTGGAACTCTGGGGCCGGGCGGCGGGTCACTGGGCTAAGTGGCTGGAAACGCGCAGACCCCTCCGTCCCGACCGCCCCACTGCGAAGATCCCCCTGTTCTTCCATCCGTAAGGGGGTCGCCCCTTACGGATGGAAGAACAGGGGGGATGCCCCCAGGAGATGGCATTTGTCAGAGCCGCAGCTGGCCGGTTTCGGGCCAAGACGCGGGACCCGGCAGGTAGAGGGCAGGCAGCCCCACCACAAGCCTCCCTCGGGGCAACGGGCCCCACCCTGGACATATCAGGCCTGCTTCACAGGGTCCCTGGGGTCCTGTCCGTGGAACTGGAAGCTCTCCCCGCCACCCAGAGGTCCGTTCCTTTTCCCGTGGACCACACTTGCCAGCGCGTCTCCCACCCCGGCACAGGCAGAGTGCCAGGGAAGAACTAGGGACCCGGGGCCTGGATGAGGGGCGCGCCAGGGTTCCGCGCCTGGTGGGCAGGGGCCGAGCGGGCCGGACCCACGCCCAGGGACCAAGTCTCCCGGGGGGACTCGGGCCTGAGACCTGCCTGGGGGGCTAAGGGTCTTTCTTGGCTCAAAAGGCCCCACCCTGCCCCGAGGCGGCAAACGTGCACCGAGACGCTTCTACTCTCTCAAGTCTGGGCTGGACTTCGCGAGAAGGGACTGTGTCCGCTGGGACCCGGGTCCCACAGGGCTCGAACCCCCCTCCCCGTGAAGGCGTCCGCGGCCTGTGGTCCTTGGTGTCCGCAAAAGGCATTCACCTGCGGAGAACCTGGGCCCACGTGAGCGGGACCAGGCCCCACGGCAGGAGCCTAGGGAGGCCACTGGAGCCACGGGGGCCAGGGCTGGGCATTTTCCCGGGTGCTCTCTCGGGTCCCGGGCGCCCTCTCTCGCCCGGGGAGTGCCCACGCCGTCCCTTGACCCCCGCAGGACGCCTGCATCCCGCCATAAGCGGCCCACCTCCTCCACGGAGCTCGCACGCATGGGGCCGGGGTGCGAGCAACTGGCCTACGTGGCGGCAAACCCGCAGACCCCTCCGTCCCGTCCCCGCCACTGCGAAGATCCCCCTGTTCTTCCATCCGTAAAGGGGTCCCCCTTTACGGATGGAAGAACAGGGGGGAGGCGCCCAGGAGATGGCTTTTGTCCCAGCCGCGGCTGCGTGGTTTTCGGGCCAAGAGGCGGGGCCGCGCAGGCGCAAGCAGGCCCCCCCACCACAAGCATCCCTCCGGGCAACGTGCCCCGCCCTTGAGATATCAGGCCAGGTTCACACGGTCCCTGGGCTGGTGTCAGAGTTAACGGAAGCCCTCCCTGCCACCCAGAGGACCGTGCGTTTTCCCGTGGACCACACTTGCCAGCAGCTCTCCCACCCCCGCAGAGGCAGAGTGCCAGGGAAGAACTAGGGACCTGGGGCCGGGAAGAGGGGCCGGCCAAGGTTCCGCGCCAGGTGGAGCGGGTCCCGGCGGGCGGGCGGGCGGGCGGGACCCTCGTCCACGGACCGGTTCTCCTGTGGGGGGTCTGGCCTGTGCCCCGCCTGGGAGGCTAAGAGCCTTGCTTCGCCTGCAACGCCCCCACCCTGCCACAAGGCGGCAGACTTGGACCCAGCCGCTTCAACCCTCCAGTCTCCGCTGAACCACCCAAAAATGGAGTGTGACCGCTGCGACCTCAGTCCCCCAGAGCTCGAACCCCCACCTCTGCGAGGGAATCGGCGGCCTCCTGTCCTTGGCGTCCGCAAAAGGCATTCACCTGCGGTGAACCTGGGCCTCGGGCGAGCAGGGCCAGGCCCCATGGTAGGAGCCCGGGGGAGGCAATGGCAGCCTCTGCGGCCAGGCCTCGGGCTCTCCCCGGGGCTCTCTCGGGGCACGGGCACCCTCTCTCGTCTAGAGAGTGCCCACGCCGTCCCTTGACCCCCGGGAGACACCTGCTTCCCGTGATAAGAGGCCCCCGGCCTCCATGGAGCTTGGAACTCTGGGGCCGGGCGGCGGGTCACTGGGCTAAGTGGCTGGAAACGCGCAGACCCCTCCGTCCCGACCGCCCCACTGCGAAGATCCCCCTGTTCTTCCATCCGTAAGGGGGTCGCCCCTTACGGATGGAAGAACAGGGGGGATGCCCCCAGGAGATGGCATTTGTCAGAGCCGCAGCTGGCCGGTTTCGGGCCAAGACGCGGGACCCGGCAGGTAGAGGGCAGGCAGCCCCACCACAAGCCTCCCTCGGGGCAACGGGCCCCACCCTGGACATATCAGGCCTGCTTCACAGGGTCCCTGGGGTCCTGTCCGTGGAACTGGAAGCTCTCCCCGCCACCCAGAGGTCCGTTCCTTTTCCCGTGGACCACACTTGCCAGCGCGTCTCCCACCCCGGCACAGGCAGAGTGCCAGGGAAGAACTAGGGACCCGGGGCCTGGATGAGGGGCGCGCCAGGGTTCCGCGCCTGGTGGGCAGGGGCCGAGCGGGCCGGACCCACGCCCAGGGACCAAGTCTCCCGGGGGGACTCGGGCCTGAGACCTGCCTGGGGGGCTAAGGGTCTTTCTTGGCTCAAAAGGCCCCACCCTGCCCCGAGGCGGCAAACGTGCACCGAGACGCTTCTACTCTCTCAAGTCTGGGCTGGACTTCGCGAGAAGGGACTGTGTCCGCTGGGACCCGGGTCCCACAGGGCTCGAACCCCCCTCCCCGTGAAGGCGTCCGCGGCCTGTGGTCCTTGGTGTCCGCAAAAGGCATTCACCTGCGGAGAACCTGGGCCCACGTGAGCGGGACCAGGCCCCACGGCAGGAGCCTAGGGAGGCCACTGGAGCCACGGGGGCCAGGGCTGGGCATTTTCCCGGGTGCTCTCTCGGGTCCCGGGCGCCCTCTCTCGCCCGGGGAGTGCCCACGCCGTCCCTTGACCCCCGCAGGACGCCTGCATCCCGCCATAAGCGGCCCACCTCCTCCACGGAGCTCGCACGCATGGGGCCGGGGTGCGAGCAACTGGCCTACGTGGCGGCAAACCCGCAGACCCCTCCGTCCCGTCCCCGCCACTGCGAAGATCCCCCTGTTCTTCCATCCGTAAAGGGGTCCCCCTTTACGGATGGAAGAACAGGGGGGAGGCGCCCAGGAGATGGCTTTTGTCCCAGCCGCGGCTGCGTGGTTTTCGGGCCAAGAGGCGGGGCCGCGCAGGCGCAAGCAGGCCCCCCCACCACAAGCATCCCTCCGGGCAACGTGCCCCGCCCTTGAGATATCAGGCCAGGTTCACACGGTCCCTGGGCTGGTGTCAGAGTTAACGGAAGCCCTCCCTGCCACCCAGAGGACCGTGCGTTTTCCCGTGGACCACACTTGCCAGCAGCTCTCCCACCCCCGCAGAGGCAGAGTGCCAGGGAAGAACTAGGGACCTGGGGCCGGGAAGAGGGGCCGGCCAAGGTTCCGCGCCAGGTGGAGCGGGTCCCGGCGGGCGGGCGGGCGGGCGGGACCCTCGTCCACGGACCGGTTCTCCTGTGGGGGGTCTGGCCTGTGCCCCGCCTGGGAGGCTAAGAGCCTTGCTTCGCCTGCAACGCCCCCACCCTGCCACAAGGCGGCAGACTTGGACCCAGCCGCTCCAACCCTCCAGTCTCCGCTGAACCACCCAAAAATGGAGTGTGACCGCTGCGACCTCAGTCCCCCAGAGCTCGAACCCCCACCTCTGCGAGGGAATCGGCGGCCTCCTGTCCTTGGCGTCCGCAAAAGGCATTCACCTGCGGTGAACCTGGGCCTCGGGCGAGCAGGGCCAGGCCCCATGGTAGGAGCCCGGGGGAGGCAATGGCAGCCTCTGCGGCCAGGCCTCGGGCTCTCCCCGGGGCTCTCTCGGGGCACGGGCACCCTCTCTCGTCTAGAGAGTGCCCACGCCGTCCCTTGACCCCCGGGAGACACCTGCTTCCCGTGATAAGAGGCCCCCGGCCTCCATGGAGCTTGGAACTCTGGGGCCGGGCGGCGGGTCACTGGGCTAAGTGGCTGGAAACGCGCAGACCCCTCCGTCCCGACCGCCCCACTGCGAAGATCCCCCTGTTCTTCCATCCGTAAGGGGGTCGCCCCTTACGGATGGAAGAACAGGGGGGATGCCCCCAGGAGATGGCATTTGTCAGAGCCGCAGCTGGCCGGTTTCGGGCCAAGACGCGGGACCCGGCAGGTAGAGGGCAGGCAGCCCCACCACAAGCCTCCCTCGGGGCAACGGGCCCCACCCTGGACATATCAGGCCTGCTTCACAGGGTCCCTGGGGTCCTGTCCGTGGAACTGGAAGCTCTCCCCGCCACCCAGAGGTCCGTTCCTTTTCCCGTGGACCACACTTGCCAGCGCGTCTCCCACCCCGGCACAGGCAGAGTGCCAGGGAAGAACTAGGGACCCGGGGCCTGGATGAGGGGCGCGCCAGGGTTCCGCGCCTGGTGGGCAGGGGCCGAGCGGGCCGGACCCACGCCCAGGGACCAAGTCTCCCGGGGGGACTCGGGCCTGAGACCTGCCTGGGGGGCTAAGGGTCTTTCTTGGCTCAAAAGGCCCCACCCTGCCCCGAGGCGGCAAACGTGCACCGAGACGCTTCTACTCTCTCAAGTCTGGGCTGGACTTCGCGAGAAGGGACTGTGTCCGCTGGGACCCGGGTCCCACAGAGCTCGAACCCCCCTCCCCGTGAAGGCGTCCGCGGCCTGTGGTCCTTGGTGTCCGCAAAAGGCATTCACCTGCGGAGAACCTGGGCCCACGTGAGCGGGACCAGGCCCCACGGCAGGAGCCTAGGGAGGCCACTGGAGCCACGGGGGCCAGGGCTGGGCATTTTCCCGGGTGCTCTCTCGGGTCCCGGGCGCCCTCTCTCGCCCGGGGAGTGCCCACGCCGTCCCTTGACCCCCGCAGGACGCCTGCATCCCGCCATAAGCGGCCCACCTCCTCCACGGAGCTCGCTCGCATGGGGCCGGGGTGCGAGCAACTGGCCTACGTGGCGGCAAACCCGCAGACCCCTCCGTCCCGTCCCCGCCACTGCGAAGATCCCCCTGTTCTTCCATCCGTAAAGGGGTCCCCCTTTACGGATGGAAGAACAGGGTGGAGGCGCCCAGGAGATGGCTTTTGTCCGAGCCGCGGCTGGGTCGTTTTCGGGCCAAGAGGCGGGGCCGCGCAGGCGCAAGCAGGCCCCCCCACCACAAGCATCCCTCCGGGCAACGTGCCCCGCCCTTGAGATATCAGGCCAGGTTCACACGGTCCCTGGGCTGGTGTCAGAGTTAACGGAAGCCCTCCCTGCCACCCAGAGGACCGTGCGTTTTCCCGTGGACCACACTTGCCAGCAGCTCTCCCACCCCCGCAGAGGCAGAGTGCCAGGGAAGAACTAGGGACCTGGGGCCGGGAAGAGGGGCCGGCCAAGGTTCCGCGCCAGGTGGAGCGGGTCCCGGCGGGCGGGCGGGCGGGCGGGACCCTCGTCCACGGACCGGTTCTCCTGTGGGGGGTCTGGCCTGTGCCCCGCCTGGGAGGCTAAGAGCCTTGCTTCGCCTGCAACGCCCCCACCCTGCCACAAGGCGGCAGACTTGGACCCAGCCGCTTCAACCCTCCAGTCTCCGCTGAACCACCCAAAAATGGAGTGTGACCGCTGCGACCTCAGTCCCCCAGAGCTCGAACCCCCACCTCTGCGAGGGAAATCGGCGGCCTCCAGTCCTTGGCGTCCGCAAAAGGCATTCACCTGCGGTGAACCTGGGCCTCGGGCGAGCAGGGCCAGGCCCCATGGTAGGAGCCCGGGGGAGGCAATGGCAGCCTCTGCGGCCAGGCCTCGGGCTCTCCCCGGGGCTCTCTCGGGGCACGGGCACCCTCTCTCGTCTAGAGAGTGCCCACGCCGTCCCTTGACCCCCGGGAGACACCTGCTTCCCGTGATAAGAGGCCCCCGGCCTCCATGGAGCTTGGAACTCTGGGGCCGGGCGGCGGGTCACTGGGCTAAGTGGCTGGAAACGCGCAGACCCCTCCGTCCCGACCGCCCCACTGCGAAGATCCCCCTGTTCTTCCATCCGTAAGGGGGTCGCCCCTTACGGATGGAAGAACAGGGGGGATGCCCCCAGGAGATGGCATTTGTCAGAGCCGCAGCTGGCCGGTTTCGGGCCAAGACGCGGGACCCGGCAGGTAGAGGGCAGGCAGCCCCACCACAAGCCTCCCTCGGGGCAACGGGCCCCACCCTGGACATATCAGGCCTGCTTCACAGGGTCCCTGGGGTCCTGTCCGTGGAACTGGAAGCTCTCCCCGCCACCCAGAGGTCCGTTCCTTTTCCCGTGGACCACACTTGCCAGCGCGTCTCCCACCCCGGCACAGGCAGAGTGCCAGGGAAGAACTAGGGACCCGGGGCCTGGATGAGGGGCGCGCCAGGGTTCCGCGCCTGGTGGGCAGGGGCCGAGCGGGCCGGACCCACGCCCAGGGACCAAGTCTCCCGGGGGGACTCGGGCCTGAGACCTGCCTGGGGGGCTAAGGGTCTTTCTTGGCTCAAAAGGCCCCACCCTGCCCCGAGGCGGCAAACGTGCACCGAGACGCTTCTACTCTCTCAAGTCTGGGCTGGACTTCGCGAGAAGGGACTGTGTCCGCTGGGACCCGAGTCCCACAGGGCTCGAACCCCCCTCCCCGTGAAGGCGTCCGCGGCCTGTGGTCCTTGGTGTCCGCAAAAGGCATTCACCTGCGGAGAACCTGGGCCCACGTGAGCGGGACCAGGCCCCACGGCAGGAGCCTAGGGAGGCCACTGGAGCCACGGGGGCCAGGGCTGGGCATTTTCCCGGGTGCTCTCTCGGGTCCCGGGCGCCCTCTCTCGCCCGGGGAGTGCCCACGCCGTCCCTTGACCCCCGCAGGACGCCTGCATCCCGCCATAAGCGGCCCACCTCCTCCACGGAGCTCGCACGCATGGGGCCGGGGTGCGAGCAACTGGCCTACGTGGCGGCAAACCCGCAGACCCCTCCGTCCCGTCCCCGCCACTGCGAACATCCCCCTGTTCTTCCATCCGTAAAGGGGGGACCCCTTTACGGATGGAAGAACAGGGGGGAGGCGCCCAGGAGATGGCTTTTGTCCGAGCCGCGGCTGGGTGGTTTTCGGGCCAAGAGGCGGGGCCGCGCAGGCGCAAGCAGGCCCCCCCACCACAAGCATCCCTCCGGGCAACGTGCCCCGCCCTTGAGATATCAGGCCAGGTTCACACGGTCCCTGGGCTGGTGTCAGAGTTAACGGAAGCCCTCCCTGCCACCCAGAGGACCGTGCGTTTTCCCGTGGACCACACTTGCCAGCAGCTCTCCCACCCCCGCAGAGGCAGAGTGCCAGGGAAGAACTAGGGTCCTGGGGCCGGGAAGAGGGGCCGGCCAAGGTTCCGCGCCAGGTGGAGCGGGTCCCGGCGGGCGGGCGGGCGGGCGGGCGGGACCCTCGTCCACGGACCGGTTCTCCTGTGGGGGGTCTGGCCTGTGCCCCGCCTGGGAGGCTAAGAGCCTTGCTTCGCCTGCAACGCCCCCACCCTGCCACAAGGCGGCAGACTTGGACCCAGCCGCTCCAACCCTCCAGTCTCCGCTGAACCACCCAAAAATGGAGTGTGACCGCTGCGACCTCAGTCCCCCAGAGCTCGAACCCCCACCTCTGCGAGGGAATCGGCGTCCTCCTGTCCTTGGCGTCCGCAAAAGGCATTCACCTGCGGTGAACCTGGGCCTCGGGCGAGCAGGGCCAGGCCCCATGGTAGGAGCCCGGGGGAGGCAATGGCAGCCTCTGCGGCCAGGCCTCGGGCTCTCCCCGGGGCTCTCTCGGGGCACGGGCACCCTCTCTCGTCTAGAGAGTGCCCACGCCGTCCCTTGACCCCCGGGAGACACCTGCTTCCCGTGATAAGAGGCCCCCGGCCTCCATGGAGCTTGGAACTCTGGGGCCGGGCGGCGGGTCACTGGGCTAAGTGGCTGGAAACGCGCAGACCCCTCCGTCCCGACCGCCCCACTGCGAAGATCCCCCTGTTCTTCCATCCGTAAGGGGGTCGCCCCTTACGGATGGAAGAACAGGGGGGATGCCCCCAGGAGATGGCATTTGTCAGAGCCGCAGCTGGCCGGTTTCGGGCCAAGACGCGGGACCCGGCAGGTAGAGGGCAGGCAGCCCCACCACAAGCCTCCCTCGGGGCAACGGGCCCCACCCTGGACATATCAGGCCTGCTTCACAGGGTCCCTGGGGTCCTGTCCGTGGAACTGGAAGCTCTCCCCGCCACCCAGAGGTCCGTTCCTTTTCCCGTGGACCACACTTGCCAGCGCGTCTCCCACCCCGGCACAGGCAGAGTGCCAGGGAAGAACTAGGGACCCGGGGCCTGGATGAGGGGCACGCCAGGGTTCCGCGCCTGGTGGGCAGGGGCCGAGCGGGCCGGACCCACGCCCAGGGACCAAGTCTCCCGGGGGGACTCGGGCCTGAGACCTGCCTGGGGGGCTAAGGGTCTTTCTTGGCTCAAAAGGCCCCACCCTGCCCCGAGGCGGCAAACGTGCACCGAGACGCTTCTACTCTCTCAAGTCTGGGCTGGACTTCGCGAGAAGGGACTGTGTCCGCTGGGACCCGGGTCCCACAGGGCTCGAACCCCCCTCCCCGTGAAGGCGTCCGCGGCCTGTGGTCCTTGGTGTCCGCAAAAGGCATTCACCTGCGGAGAACCTGGGCCCACGTGAGCGGGACCAGGCCCCACGGCAGGAGCCTAGGGAGGCCACTGGAGCCACGGGAGCCAGGGCTGGGCATTTTCCCGGGTGCTCTCTCGGGTCCCGGGCGCCCTCTCTCGCCCGGGGAGTGCCCACGCCGTCCCTTGACCCCCGCAGGACGCCTGCATCCCGCCATAAGCGGCCCACCTCCTCCACGGAGCTCGCACGCATGGGGCCGGGGTGCGAGCAACTGGCCTACGTGGCGGCAAACCCGCAGACCCCTCCGTCCCGTCCCCGCCACTGCGAAGATCCCCCTGTTCTTCCATCCGTAAAGGGGTCCCCCTTTACGGATGGAAGAACAGGGGGGAGGCGCCCAGGAGATGGCTTTTGTCCGAGCCGCGGCTGCCTGGTTTTCGGGCCAAGAGGCGGGGCCGCGCAGGCGCAAGCAGGCCCCCCCACCACAAGCATCCCTCCGGGCAACGTGCCCCGCCCTTGAGATATCAGGCCAGGTTCACACGGTCCCTGGGCTGGTGTCAGAGTTAACGGAAGCCCTCCCTGCCACCCAGAGGACCGTGCGTTTTCCCGTGGACCACACTTGCCAGCAGCTCTCCCACCCCCGCAGAGGCAGAGTGCCAGGGAAGAACTAGGGACCTGGGGCCGGGAAGAGGGGCCGGCCAAGGTTCCGCGCCAGGTGGAGCGGGTCCCGGCGGGCGGGCGGGCGGGCGGGCGGGACCCTCGTCCACGGACCGGTTCTCCTGTGGGGAGTCTGGCCTGTGCCCCGCCTGGGAAGCTAAGAGCCTTGCTTCGCCTGCAACGCCCCCACCCTGCCACAAGGCGGCAGACTTGGACCCAGCCGCTTCAACCCTCCAGTCTCCGCTGAACCACCCAAAAATGGAGTGTGACCCCTGCGACCTCAGTCCCCCAGAGCTCGAACCCCCACCTCTGCGAGGGAAATCGGCGGCCTCCAGTCCTTGGCGTCCGCAAAAGGCATTCACCTGCGGTGAACCTGGGCCTCGGGCGAGCAGGGCCAGGCCCCATGGTAGGAGCCCGGGGGAGGCAATGGCAGCCTCTGCGGCCAGGCCTCGGGCTCTCCCCGGGGCTCTCTCGGGGCACGGGCACCCTCTCTCGTCTAGAGAGTGCCCACGCCGTCCCTTGACCCCCGGGAGACACCTGCTTCCCGTGATAAGAGGCCCCCGGCCTCCATGGAGCTTGGAACTCTGGGGCCGGGCGGCGGGTCACTGGGCTAAGTGGCTGGAAACGCGCAGACCCCTCCGTCCCGACCGCCCCACTGCGAAGATCCCCCTGTTCTTCCATCCGTAAGGGGGTCGCCCCTTACGGATGGAAGAACAGGGGGGATGCCCCCAGGAGATGGCATTTGTCAGAGCCGCAGCTGGCCGGTTTCGGGCCAAGACGCGGGACCCGGCAGGTAGAGGGCAGGCAGCCCCACCACAAGCCTCCCTCGGGGCAACGGGCCCCACCCTGGACATATCAGGCCTGCTTCACAGGGTCCCTGGGGTCCTGTCCGTGGAACTGGAAGCTCTCCCCGCCACCCAGAGGTCCGTTCCTTTTCCCGTGGACCACACTTGCCAGCGCGTCTCCCACCCCGGCACAGGCAGAGTGCCAGGGAAGAACTAGGGACCCGGGGCCTGGATGAGGGGCGCGCCAGGGTTCCGCGCCTGGGGGGCAGGGGCCGAGCGGGCCGGACCCACGCCCAGGGACCAAGTCTCCCGGGGGGACTCGGGCCTGAGACCTGCCTGGGGGGCTAAGGGTCTTTCTTGGCTCAAAAGGCCCCACCCTGCCCCGAGGCGGCAAACGTGCACCGAGACGCTTCTACTCTCTCAAGTCTGGGCTGGACTTCGCGAGAAGGGACTGTGTCCGCTGGGACCCGGGTCCCACAGGGCTCGAACCCCCCTCCCCGTGAAGGCGTCCGCGGCCTGTGGTCCTTGGTGTCCGCAAAAGGCATTCACCTGCGGAGAACCTGGGCCCACGTGAGCGGGACCAGGCCCCACGGCAGGAGCCTAGGGAGGCCACTGGAGCCACGGGGGCCAGGGCTGGGCATTTTCCCGGGTGCTCTCTCGGGTCCCGGGCGCCCTCTCTCGCCCGGGGAGTGCCCACGCCGTCCCTTGACCCCCGCAGGACGCCTGCATCCCGCCATAAGCGGCCCACCTCCTCCACGGAGCTCGCACGCATGGGGCCGGGGTGCGAGCAACTGGCCTACGTGGCGGCAAACCCGCAGACCCCTCCGTCCCGTCCCCGCCACTGCGAAGATCCCCCTGTTCTTCCATCCGTAAAGGGGTCCCCCTTTACGGATGGAAGAACAGGGGGGAGGCGCCCAGGAGATGGCTTTTGTCCGAGCCGCGGCTGGGTGGTTTTCGGGCCAAGAGGCGGGGCCGCGCAGGCGCAAGCAGGCCCCCCCACCACAAGCATCCCTCCGGGCAACGTGCCCCGCCCTTGAGATATCAGGCCAGGTTCACACGGTCCCTGGGCTGGTGTCAGAGTTAACGGAAGCCCTCCCTGCCACCCAGAGGACCGTGCGTTTTCCCGTGGACCACACTTGCCAGCAGCTCTCCCACCCCCGCAGAGGCAGAGTGCCAGGGAAGAACTAGGGACCTGGGGCCGGGAAGAGGGGCCGGCCAAGGTTCCGCGCCAGGTGGAGCGGGTCCCGGCGGGCGGGCGGGCGGGCGGGACCCTCGTCCACGGACCGGTTCTCCTGTGGGGGGTCTGGCCTGTGCCCCGCCTGGGAGGCTAAGAGCCTTGCTTCGCCTGCAACGCCCCCACCCTGCCACAAGGCGGCAGACTTGGACCCAGCCGCTCCAACCCTCCAGTCTCCGCTGAACCACCCAAAAATGGAGTGTGACCGCTGCGACCTCAGTCCCCCAGAGCTCGAACCCCCACCTCTGCGAGGGAATCGGCGGCCTCCTGTCCTTGGCGTCCGCAAAAGGCATTCACCTGCGGTGAACCTGGGCCTCGGGCGAGCAGGGCCAGGCCCCATGGTAGGAGCCCGGGGGAGGCAATGGCAGCCTCTGCGGCCAGGCCTCGGGCTCTCCCCGGGGCTCTCTCGGGGCACGGGCACCCTCTCTCGTCTAGAGAGTGCCCACGCCGTCCCTTGACCCCCGGGAGACACCTGCTTCCCGTGATAAGAGGCCCCCGGCCTCCATGGAGCTTGGAACTCTGGGGCCGGGCGGCGGGTCACTGGGCTAAGTGGCTGGAAACGCGCAGACCCCTCCGTCCCGACCGCCCCACTGCGAAGATCCCCCTGTTCTTCCATCCGTAAGGGGGTCGCCCCTTACGGATGGAAGAACAGGGGGGATGCCCCCAGGAGATGGCATTTGTCAGAGCCGCAGCTGGCCGGTTTCGGGCCAAGACGCGGGACCCGGCAGGTAGAGGGCAGGCAGCCCCACCACAAGCCTCCCTCGGGGCAACGGGCCCCACCCTGGACATATCAGGCCTGCTTCACAGGGTCCCTGGGGTCCTGTCCGTGGAACTGGAAGCTCTCCCCGCCACCCAGAGGTCCGTTCCTTTTCCCGTGGACCACACTTGCCAGCGCGTCTCCCACCCCGGCACAGGCAGAGTGCCAGGGAAGAACTAGGGACCCGGGGCCTGGATGAGGGGCGCGCCAGGGTTCCGCGCCTGGTGGGCAGGGGCCGAGCGGGCCGGACCCACGCCCAGGGACCAAGTCTCCCGGGGGGACTCG
Source organism: Desmodus rotundus (assembly GCF_022682495.2). Taxonomy (NCBI): domain Eukaryota; kingdom Metazoa; phylum Chordata; class Mammalia; order Chiroptera; family Phyllostomidae; genus Desmodus; species Desmodus rotundus. Next base: position 29,116 of record NW_026527463.1, read on the forward strand.
GGCCTGAGACCTGCCTGGGGGGCTAAGGGTCTTTCTTGGCTCAAAAGGCCCCACCCTGCCCCGAGGCGGCAAACGTGCACCGAGACGCTTCTACTCTCTCAAGTCTGGGCTGGACTTCGCGAGAAGGGACTGTGTCCGCTGGGACCCGGGTCCCACAGGGCTCGAACCCCCCTCCCCGTGAAGGCGTCCGCGGCCTGTGGTCCTTGGTGTCCGCAAAAGGCATTCACCTGCGGAGAACCTGGGCCCACGTGAGCGGGACCAGGCCCCACGGCAGGAGCCTAGGGAGGCCACTGGAGCCACGGGGGCCAGGGCTGGGCATTTTCCCGGGTGCTCTCTCGGGTCCCGGGCGCCCTCTCTCGCCCGGGGAGTGCCCACGCCGTCCCTTGACCCCCGCAGGACGCCTGCATCCCGCCATAAGCGGCCCACCTCCTCCACGGAGCTCGCACGCATGGGGCCGGGGTGCGAGCAACTGGCCTACGTGGCGGCAAACCCGCAGACCCCTCCGTCCCGTCCCCGCCACTGCGAAGATCCCCCTGTTCTTCCATCCGTAAAGGGGTCCCCCTTTACGGATGGAAGAACAGGGGGGAGGCGCCCAGGAGATGGCTTTTGTCCCAGCCGCGGCTGCGTGGTTTTCGGGCCAAGAGGCGGGGCCGCGCAGGCGCAAGCAGGCCCCCCCACCACAAGCATCCCTCCGGGCAACGTGCCCCGCCCTTGAGATATCAGGCCAGGTTCACACGGTCCCTGGGCTGGTGTCAGAGTTAACGGAAGCCCTCCCTGCCACCCAGAGGACCGTGCGTTTTCCCGTGGACCACACTTGCCAGCAGCTCTCCCACCCCCGCAGAGGCAGAGTGCCAGGGAAGAACTAGGGACCTGGGGCCGGGAAGAGGGGCCGGCCAAGGTTCCGCGCCAGGTGGAGCGGGTCCCGGCGGGCGGGCGGGCGGGCGGGACCCTCGTCCACGGACCGGTTCTCCTGTGGGGGGTCTGGCCTGTGCCCCGCCTGGGAGGCTAAGAGCCTTGCTTCGCCTGCAACGCCCCCACCCTGCCACAAGGCGGCAGACTTGGACCCAGCCGCTTCAACCCTCCAGTCTCCGCTGAACCACCCAAAAATGGAGTGTGACCGCTGCGACCTCAGTCCCCCAGAGCTCGAACCCCCACCTCTGCGAGGGAATCGGCGGCCTCCTGTCCTTGGCGTCCGCAAAAGGCATTCACCTGCGGTGAACCTGGGCCTCGGGCGAGCAGGGCCAGGCCCCATGGTAGGAGCCCGGGGGAGGCAATGGCAGCCTCTGCGGCCAGGCCTCGGGCTCTCCCCGGGGCTCTCTCGGGGCACGGGCACCCTCTCTCGTCTAGAGAGTGCCCACGCCGTCCCTTGACCCCCGGGAGACACCTGCTTCCCGTGATAAGAGGCCCCCGGCCTCCATGGAGCTTGGAACTCTGGGGCCGGGCGGCGGGTCACTGGGCTAAGTGGCTGGAAACGCGCAGACCCCTCCGTCCCGACCGCCCCACTGCGAAGATCCCCCTGTTCTTCCATCCGTAAGGGGGTCGCCCCTTACGGATGGAAGAACAGGGGGGATGCCCCCAGGAGATGGCATTTGTCAGAGCCGCAGCTGGCCGGTTTCGGGCCAAGACGCGGGACCCGGCAGGTAGAGGGCAGGCAGCCCCACCACAAGCCTCCCTCGGGGCAACGGGCCCCACCCTGGACATATCAGGCCTGCTTCACAGGGTCCCTGGGGTCCTGTCCGTGGAACTGGAAGCTCTCCCCGCCACCCAGAGGTCCGTTCCTTTTCCCGTGGACCACACTTGCCAGCGCGTCTCCCACCCCGGCACAGGCAGAGTGCCAGGGAAGAACTAGGGACCCGGGGCCTGGATGAGGGGCGCGCCAGGGTTCCGCGCCTGGTGGGCAGGGGCCGAGCGGGCCGGACCCACGCCCAGGGACCAAGTCTCCCGGGGGGACTCGGGCCTGAGACCTGCCTGGGGGGCTAAGGGTCTTTCTTGGCTCAAAAGGCCCCACCCTGCCCCGAGGCGGCAAACGTGCACCGAGACGCTTCTACTCTCTCAAGTCTGGGCTGGACTTCGCGAGAAGGGACTGTGTCCGCTGGGACCCGGGTCCCACAGAGCTCGAACCCCCCTCCCCGTGAAGGCGTCCGCGGCCTGTGGTCCTTGGTGTCCGCAAAAGGCATTCACCTGCGGAGAACCTGGGCCCACGTGAGCGGGACCAGGCCCCACGGCAGGAGCCTAGGGAGGCCACTGGAGCCACGGGGGCCAGGGCTGGGCATTTTCCCGGGTGCTCTCTCGGGTCCCGGGCGCCCTCTCTCGCCCGGGGAGTGCCCACGCCGTCCCTTGACCCCCGCAGGACGCCTGCATCCCGCCATAAGCGGCCCACCTCCTCCACGGAGCTCGCTCGCATGGGGCCGGGGTGCGAGCAACTGGCCTACGTGGCGGCAAACCCGCAGACCCCTCCGTCCCGTCCCCGCCACTGCGAAGATCCCCCTGTTCTTCCATCCGTAAAGGGGTCCCCCTTTACGGATGGAAGAACAGGGGGGAGGCGCCCAGGAGATGGCTTTTGTCCGAGCCGCGGCTGGGTGGTTTTCGGGCCAAGAGGCGGGGCCGCGCAGGCGCAAGCAGGCCCCCCCACCACAAGCATCCCTCCGGGCAACGTGCCCCGCCCTTGAGATATCAGGCCAGGTTCACACGGTCCCTGGGCTGGTGTCAGAGTTAACGGAAGCCCTCCCTGCCACCCAGAGGACCGTGCGTTTTCCCGTGGACCACACTTGCCAGCAGCTCTCCCACCCCCGCAGAGGCAGAGTGCCAGGGAAGAACTAGGGACCTGGGGCCGGGAAGAGGGGCCGGCCAAGGTTCCGCGCCAGGTGGAGCGGGTCCCGGCGGGCGGGCGGGCGGGCGGGACCCTCGTCCACGGACCGGTTCTCCTGTGGGGGGTCTGGCCTGTGCCCCGCCTGGGAGGCTAAGAGCCTTGCTTCGCCTGCAACGCCCCCACCCTGCCACAAGGCGGCAGACTTGGACCCAGCCGCTTCAACCCTCCAGTCTCCGCTGAACCACCCAAAAATGGAGTGTGACCGCTGCGACCTCAGTCCCCCAGAGCTCGAACCCCCACCTCTGCGAGGGAAATCGGCGGCCTCCAGTCCTTGGCGTCCGCAAAAGGCATTCACCTGCGGTGAACCTGGGCCTCGGGCGAGCAGGGCCAGGCCCCATGGTAGGAGCCCGGGGGAGGCAATGGCAGCCTCTGCGGCCAGGCCTCGGGCTCTCCCCGGGGCTCTCTCGGGGCACGGGCACCCTCTCTCGTCTAGAGAGTGCCCACGCCGTCCCTTGACCCCCGGGAGACACCTGCTTCCCGTGATAAGAGGCCCCCGGCCTCCATGGAGCTTGGAACTCTGGGGCCGGGCGGCGGGTCACTGGGCTAAGTGGCTGGAAACGCGCAGACCCCTCCGTCCCGACCGCCCCACTGCGAAGATCCCCCTGTTCTTCCATCCGTAAGGGGGTCGCCCCTTACGGATGGAAGAACAGGGGGGATGCCCCCAGGAGATGGCATTTGTCAGAGCCGCAGCTGGCCGGTTTCGGGCCAAGACGCGGGACCCGGCAGGTAGAGGGCAGGCAGCCCCACCACAAGCCTCCCTCGGGGCAACGGGCCCCACCCTGGACATATCAGGCCTGCTTCACAGGGTCCCTGGGGTCCTGTCCGTGGAACTGGAAGCTCTCCCCGCCACCCAGAGGTCCGTTCCTTTTCCCGTGGACCACACTTGCCAGCGCGTCTCCCACCCCGGCACAGGCAGAGTGCCAGGGAAGAACTAGGGACCCGGGGCCTGGATGAGGGGCGCGCCAGGGTTCCGCGCCTGGTGGGCAGGGGCCGAGCGGGCCGGACCCACGCCCAGGGACCAAGTCTCCCGGGGGGACTCGGGCCTGAGACCTGCCTGGGGGGCTAAGGGTCTTTCTTGGCTCAAAAGGCCCCACCCTGCCCCGAGGCGGCAAACGTGCACCGAGACGCTTCTACTCTCTCAAGTCTGGGCTGGACTTCGCGAGAAGGGACTGTGTCCGCTGGGACCCGGGTCCCACAGGGCTCGAACCCCCCTCCCCGTGAAGGCGTCCGCGGCCTGTGGTCCTTGGTGTCCGCAAAAGGCATTCACCTGCGGAGAACCTGGGCCCACGTGAGCGGGACCAGGCCCCACGGCAGGAGCCTAGGGAGGCCACTGGAGCCACGGGGGCCAGGGCTGGGCATTTTCCCGGGTGCTCTCTCGGGTCCCGGGCGCCCTCTCTCGCCCGGGGAGTGCCCACGCCGTCCCTTGACCCCCGCAGGACGCCTGCATCCCGCCATAAGCGGCCCACCTCCTCCACGGAGCTCGCACGCATGGGGCCGGGGTGCGAGCAACTGGCCTACGTGGCGGCAAACCCGCAGACCCCTCCGTCCCGTCCCCGCCACTGCGAACATCCCCCTGTTCTTCCATCCGTAAAGGGGTCCCCCTTTACGGATGGAAGAACAGGGGGGAGGCGCCCAGGAGATGGCTTTTGTCCGAGCCGCGGCTGGGTGGTTTTCGGGCCAAGAGGCGGGGCCGCGCAGGCGCAAGCAGGCCCCCCCACCACAAGCATCCCTCCGGGCAACGTGCCCCGCCCTTGAGATATCAGGCCAGGTTCACACGGTCCCTGGGCTGGTGTCAGAGTTAACGGAAGCCCTCCCTGCCACCCAGAGGACCGTGCGTTTTCCCGTGGACCACACTTGCCAGCAGCTCTCCCACCCCCGCAGAGGCAGAGTGCCAGGGAAGAACTAGGGACCTGGGGCCGGGAAGAGGGGCCGGCCAAGGTTCCGCGCCAGGTGGAGCGGGTCCCGGCGGGCGGGCGGGCGGGCGGGACCCTCGTCCACGGACCGGTTCTCCTGTGGGGGGTCTGGCCTGTGCCCCGCCTGGGAGGCTAAGAGCCTTGCTTCGCCTGCAACGCCCCCACCCTGCCACAAGGCGGCAGACTTGGACCCAGCCGCTCCAACCCTCCAGTCTCCGCTGAACCACCCAAAAATGGAGTGTGACCGCTGCGACCTCAGTCCCCCAGAGCTCGAACCCCCACCTCTGCGAGGGAATCGGCGGCCTCCTGTCCTTGGCGTCCGCAAAAGGCATTCACCTGCGGTGAACCTGGGCCTCGGGCGAGCAGGGCCAGGCCCCATGGTAGGAGCCCGGGGGAGGCAATGGCAGCCTCTGCGGCCAGGCCTCGGGCTCTCCCCGGGGCTCTCTCGGGGCACGGGCACCCTCTCTCGTCTAGAGAGTGCCCACGCCGTCCCTTGACCCCCGGGAGACACCTGCTTCCCGTGATAAGAGGTCCCCGGCCTCCATGGAGCTTGGAACTCTGGGGCCGGGCGGCGGGTCACTGGGCTAAGTGGCTGGAAACGCGCAGACCCCTCCGTCCCGACCGCCCCACTGCGAAGATCCCCCTGTTCTTCCATCCGTAAGGGGGTCGCCCCTTACGGATGGAAGAACAGGGGGGATGCCCCCAGGAGATGGCATTTGTCAGAGCCGCAGCTGGCCGGTTTCGGGCCAAGACGCGGGACCCGGCAGGTAGAGGGCAGGCAGCCCCACCACAAGTCTCCCTCGGGGCAACGGGCCCCACCCTGGACATATCAGGCCTGCTTCACAGGGTCCCTGGGGTCCTGTCCGTGGAACTGGAAGCTCTCCCCGCCACCCAGAGGTCCGTTCCTTTTCCCGTGGACCACACTTGCCAGCGCGTCTCCCACCCCGGCACAGGCAGAGTGCCAGGGAAGAACTAGGGACCCGGGGCCTGGATGAGGGGCGCGCCAGGGTTCCGCGCCTGGTGGGCAGGGGCCGAGCGGGCCGGACCCACGCCCAGGGACCAAGTCTCCCGGGGGGACTCGGGCCTGAGACCTGCCTGGGGGGCTAAGGGTCTTTCTTGGCTCAAAAGTCCCCACCCTGCCCCGAGGCGGCAAACGTGCACCGAGACGCTTCTACTCTCTCAAGTCTGGGCTGGACTTCGCGAGAAGGGACTGTGTCCGCTGGGACCCGGGTCCCACAGGGCTCGAACCCCCCTCCCCGTGAAGGCGTCCGCGGCCTGTGGTCCTTGGTGTCCGCAAAAGGCATTCACCTGCGGAGAACCTGGGCCCACGTGAGCGGGACCAGGCCCCACGGCAGGAGCCTAGGGAGGCCACTGGAGCCACGGGGGCCAGGGCTGGGCATTTTCCCGGGTGCTCTCTCGGGTCCCGGGCGCCCTCTCTCGCCCGGGGAGTGCCCACGCCGTCCCTTGACCCCCGCAGGACGCCTGCATCCCGCCATAAGCGGCCCACCTCCTCCACGGAGCTCGCACGCATGGGGCCGGGGTGCGAGCAACTGGCCTACGTGGCGGCAAACCCGCAGACCCCTCCGTCCCGTCCCCGCCACTGCGAACATCCCCCTGTTCTTCCATCCGTAAAGGGGTCCCCCTTTACGGATGGAAGAACAGGGGGGAGGCGCCCAGGAGATGGCTTTTGTCCGAGCCGCGGCTGGGTGGTTTTCGGGCCAAGAGGCGGGGCCGCGCAGGCGCAAGCAGGCCCCCCCACCACAAGCATCCCTCCGGGCAACGTGCCCCGCCCTTGAGATATCAGGCCAGGTTCACACGGTCCCTGGGCTGGTGTCAGAGTTAACGGAAGCCCTCCCTGCCACCCAGAGGACCGTGCGTTTTCCCGTGGACCACACTTGCCAGCAGCTCTCCCACCCCCGCAGAGGCAGAGTGCCAGGGAAGAACTAGGGACCTGGGGCCGGGAAGAGGGGCCGGCCAAGGTTCCGCGCCAGGTGGAGCGGGTCCCGGCGGGCGGGCGGGCGGGCGGGCGGGACCCTCGTCCACGGACCGGTTCTCCTGTGGGGAGTCTGGCCTGTGCCCCGCCTGGGAAGCTAAGAGCCTTGCTTCGCCTGCAACGCCCCCACCCTGCCACAAGGCGGCAGACTTGGACCCAGCCGCTTCAACCCTCCAGTCTCCGCTGAACCACCCAAAAATGGAGTGTGACCGCTGCGACCTCAGTCCCCCAGAGCTCGAACCCCCACCTCTGCGAGGGAATCGGCGGCCTCCTGTCCTTGGCGTCCGCAAAAGGCATTCACCTGCGGTGAACCTGGGCCTCGGGCGAGCAGGGCCAGGCCCCATGGTAGGAGCCCGGGGGAGGCAATGGCAGCCTCTGCGGCCAGGCCTCGGGCTCTCCCCGGGGCTCTCTCGGGGCACGGGCACCCTCTCTCGTCTAGAGAGTGCCCACGCCGTCCCTTGACCCCCGGGAGACACCTGCTTCCCGTGATAAGAGGCCCCCGGCCTCCATGGAGCTTGGAACTCTGGGGCCGGGCGGCGGGTCACTGGGCTAAGTGGCTGGAAACGCGCAGACCCCTCCGTCCCGACCGCCCCACTGCGAAGATCCCCCTGTTCTTCCATCCGTAAGGGGGTCGCCCCTTACGGATGGAAGAACAGGGGGGATGCCCCCAGGAGATGGCATTTGTCAGAGCCGCAGCTGGCCGGTTTCGGGCCAAGACGCGGGACCCGGCAGGTAGAGGGCAGGCAGCCCCACCACAAGCCTCCCTCGGGGCAACGGGCCCCACCCTGGACATATCAGGCCTGCTTCACAGGGTCCCTGGGGTCCTGTCCGTGGAACTGGAAGCTCTCCCCGCCACCCAGAGGTCCGTTCCTTTTCCCGTGGACCACACTTGCCAGCGCGTCTCCCACCCCGGCACAGGCAGAGTGCCAGGGAAGAACTAGGGACCCGGGGCCTGGATGAGGGGCGCGCCAGGGTTCCGCGCCTGGTGGGCAGGGGCCGAGCGGGCCGGACCCACGCCCAGGGACCAAGTCTCCCGGGGGGACTCGGGCCTGAGACCTGCCTGGGGGGCTAAGGGTCTTTCTTGGCTCAAAAGGCCCCACCCTGCCCCGAGGCGGCAAACGTGCACCGAGACGCTTCTACTCTCTCAAGTCTGGGCTGGACTTCGCGAGAAGGGACTGTGTCCGCTGGGACCCGGGTCCCACAGGGCTCGAACCCCCCTCCCCGTGAAGGCGTCCGCGGCCTGTGGTCCTTGGTGTCCGCAAAAGGCATTCACCTGCGGAGAACCTGGGCCCACGTGAGCGGGACCAGGCCCCACGGCAGGAGCCTAGGGAGGCCACTGGAGCCACGGGGGCCAGGGCTGGGCATTTTCCCGGGTGCTCTCTCGGGTCCCGGGCGCCCTCTCTCGCCCGGGGAGTGCCCACGCCGTCCCTTGACCCCCGCAGGACGCCTGCATCCCGCCATAAGCGGCCCACCTCCTCCACGGAGCTCGCACGCATGGGGCCGGGGTGCGAGCAACTGGCCTACGTGGCGGCAAACCCGCAGACCCCTCCGTCCCGTCCCCGCCACTGCGAAGATCCCCCTGTTCTTCCATCCGTAAAGGGGTCCCCCTTTACGGATGGAAGAACAGGGGGGAGGCGCCCAGGAGATGGCTTTTGTCCCAGCCGCGGCTGCGTGGTTTTCGGGCCAAGAGGCGGGGCCGCGCAGGCGCAAGCAGGCCCCCCCACCACAAGCATCCCTCCGGGCAACGTGCCCCGCCCTTGAGATATCAGGCCAGGTTCACACGGTCCCTGGGCTGGTGTCAGAGTTAACGGAAGCCCTCCCTGCCACCCAGAGGACCGTGCGTTTTCCCGTGGACCACACTTGCCAGCAGCTCTCCCACCCCCGCAGAGGCAGAGTGCCAGGGAAGAACTAGGGACCTGGGGCCGGGAAGAGGGGCCGGCCAAGGTTCCGCGCCAGGTGGAGCGGGTCCCGGCGGGCGGGCGGGCGGGCGGGACCCTCGTCCACGGACCGGTTCTCCTGTGGGGGGTCTGGCCTGTGCCCCGCCTGGGAGGCTAAGAGCCTTGCTTCGCCTGCAACGCCCCCACCCTGCCACAAGGCGGCAGACTTGGACCCAGCCGCTTCAACCCTCCAGTCTCCGCTGAACCACCCAAAAATGGAGTGTGACCGCTGCGACCTCAGTCCCCCAGAGCTCGAACCCCCACCTCTGCGAGGGAATCGGCGGCCTCCTGTCCTTGGCGTCCGCAAAAGGCATTCACCTGCGGTGAACCTGGGCCTCGGGCGAGCAGGGCCAGGCCCCATGGTAGGAGCCCGGGGGAGGCAATGGCAGCCTCTGCGGCCAGGCCTCGGGCTCTCCCCGGGGCTCTCTCGGGGCACGGGCACCCTCTCTCGTCTAGAGAGTGCCCACGCCGTCCCTTGACCCCCGGGAGACACCTGCTTCCCGTGATAAGAGGCCCCCGGCCTCCATGGAGCTTGGAACTCTGGGGCCGGGCGGCGGGTCACTGGGCTAAGTGGCTGGAAACGCGCAGACCCCTCCGTCCCGACCGCCCCACTGCGAAGATCCCCCTGTTCTTCCATCCGTAAGGGGGTCGCCCCTTACGGATGGAAGAACAGGGGGGATGCCCCCAGGAGATGGCATTTGTCAGAGCCGCAGCTGGCCGGTTTCGGGCCAAGACGCGGGACCCGGCAGGTAGAGGGCAGGCAGCCCCACCACAAGCCTCCCTCGGGGCAACGGGCCCCACCCTGGACATATCAGGCCTGCTTCACAGGGTCCCTGGGGTCCTGTCCGTGGAACTGGAAGCTCTCCCCGCCACCCAGAGGTCCGTTCCTTTTCCCGTGGACCACACTTGCCAGCGCGTCTCCCACCCCGGCACAGGCAGAGTGCCAGGGAAGAACTAGGGACCCGGGGCCTGGATGAGGGGCGCGCCAGGGTTCCGCGCCTGGTGGGCAGGGGCCGAGCGGGCCGGACCCACGCCCAGGGACCAAGTCTCCCGGGGGGACTCGGGCCTGAGACCTGCCTGGGGGGCTAAGGGTCTTTCTTGGCTCAAAAGGCCCCACCCTGCCCCGAGGCGGCAAACGTGCACCGAGACGCTTCTACTCTCTCAAGTCTGGGCTGGACTTCGCGAGAAGGGACTGTGTCCGCTGGGACCCGGGTCCCACAGGGCTCGAACCCCCCTCCCCGTGAAGGCGTCCGCGGCCTGTGGTCCTTGGTGTCCGCAAAAGGCATTCACCTGCGGAGAACCTGGGCCCACGTGAGCGGGACCAGGCCCCACGGCAGGAGCCTAGGGAGGCCACTGGAGCCACGGGGGCCAGGGCTGGGCATTTTCCCGGGTGCTCTCTCGGGTCCCGGGCGCCCTCTCTCGCCCGGGGAGTGCCCACGCCGTCCCTTGACCCCCGCAGGACGCCTGCATCCCGCCATAAGCGGCCCACCTCCTCCACGGAGCTCGCACGCATGGGGCCGGGGTGCGAGCAACTGGCCTACGTGGCGGCAAACCCGCAGACCCCTCCGTCCCGTCCCCGCCACTGCGAACATCCCCCTGTTCTTCCATCCGTAAAGGGGTCCCCCTTTACGGATGGAAGAACAGGGGGGAGGCGCCCAGGAGATGGCTTTTGTCCGAGCCGCGG
>NW_026527464.1:0-39265 GCF_022682495.2 Desmodus rotundus
GCCCGTTTCGGGCCAAGACGCGGGACCCGGCAGGTAGAGGGCAGGCAGCCCCACCAGGAGCCTCCCTCGGGGCAACGGGCCCCACCCTGGACATATCAGGCCTGCTTCACAGGGTCCCTGGGGTCCTGTCCGTGGAACTGGAAGCTCTCCCCGCCACCCAGAGGTCCGTTCCTTTTCCCGTGGACCACACTTGCCAGCGCGTCTCCCACCCCGACAGAGGCAGAGTGCCAGGGAAGAACTAGGGACCCGGGGCCTGGATGAGGTGCGCGCCCGGGTTCCGCGCCTGGTGGGCAGGGGCCCGGGCGGGCCGGACCCACGCCCAGGGACCCCGTCTCCCGGGGGGACTCGGGCCTGAGACCTGCCTGGGGGGCTAAGAGTCTTTCTTGGCTCCGAAGGCCCCACCCTGCCCCGAGGCGGCAAACGTGCACCCAGACGCATCTACTCTCTAAAGTCTGGGCTGGACTTCCAGAGAAGGGACTGTGTCCGCTGGGACCCGGGTCCCACAGAGCTCGAACCCCCCTCCCCGTGAAGGCATCCGCGGCCTGCGGTCCTTGGTGTCCGCAAAAGGCATTCACCTGCGGAGAACCTGGGCCCAGGTGAGCGGGACCAGGCCCCACGGCAGGAGCCTAGGGAGGCCACCGGAGCCACGGGGGCCAGGGCTGGGCATTTTCCCGGGTGCTCTCTCGGGTCCCGGGCGCCCTCTCCCGCCCGGGGAGTGCCCACGCCGTCCCTTGACCCCCGCAGGACGCCTGCATCCCGCCATAAGCGGCCCACCTCCTCCATGGAGCACGGACACGGGGGGCCGGGGTGCGAGCAACTGGCCTACGTGGCGGCAAACCCGCAGACCCCTCCGTCCCGTCCCCGCCACTGCGAAGATCCCCCTGTTCTTCCATCCGTAAAGGGGTCCCCCTTTACGGATGGAAGAACAGGGGGGAGGCGCCCAGGAGATGGCTTTTGTCCGAGCCGCGGCTGGGTGGTTTTCGGGCCAAGAGGCGGGGCCGCGCAGGCGCAAGCAGGCCCCCCCACCACAAGCATCCCTCCGGGCAACGTGCCCCCCCCCCCGCCCCCCCTTGAGATATCAGGCCAGGTTCACAGGGTCCCTGGGCTGGTGTCAGAGTTAACGGATGCCCTCCCTGCCACCCAGAGGACCGTGCGTTTTCCCGTGGACCACACTTCCCAGCAGCCCTCCCACCCCCGCAGAGGCAGAGTGCCAGGGAAGAACTAGGGGCCTGGGGCCGGCAAGAGGGGCCGGCCACGATTCCGCGCCAGGTGGAGCGGGTCCCGGCCGGCGGGCGGGACCCTCGTCCACGGACCGGTTCTCCCGAGGGGAGTCTGGCCTGTGCCCCGCCTGGGAGGCTAACAGCCTAGCTTCGCCTGCAACGCCCCCACCCTGCCACAAGGCGGCAGACTTGGACCCAGCCGCTTCAACCCTCCAGTCTCTGCTGAACCACCCAAAAATGGAGTGTGACCGCTGCGACCTCAGTCCCCCAGAGCTCGAACCCCCACCTCTGTGAGGGAATGGGCGGCCTCCTGTCCTTGGCGTCCGCAACAGGCATTCACCTGCGGTGAACCTGGGCCTCGGGCGAGCAGGGCCAGGCCCCATGGTAGGAGCCCCGGGGGAGGCAATGGCAGCCTCTGCGGCCAGGCCTCGGGCTCTCCCCGGGGCTCTCTCGGGGCACGGGCACCCTCTCTCGCCTAGAGAGTGCCCACGCCGTCCCTTGACCCCCGCGAGACACCTGCTTCCCGTGATAAGAGGCCCCCTGCCTCCATGGAGCTTGGAACTCTGGGGCCGGGCTGCGGGTCACTGGGCTAAGTGGCTGGAAACGCGCAGACCCCTCCGTCCCGACCGCCCCACTGCGAAGATCCCCCCTGTTCTTCCATCCGTAAGGGGGTCGCCCCTTACGGATGGAAGAGCAGGGGGGAGGCCCCCAGGAGATGGCATTTGGCAGAGCCGCAGCTGGCCCGTTTCGGGCCAAGACGCGGGACCCGGCAGGTAGAGGGCAGGCAGCCCCACCAGGAGCCTCCCTCGGGGCAACGGGCCCCACCCTGGACATATCAGGCCTGCTTCACAGGGTCCCTGGGGTCCTGTCCGTGGAACTGGAAGCTCTCCCCGCCACCCAGAGGTCCGTTCCTTTTCCCGTGGACCACACTTGCCAGCGCGTCTCCCACCCCGGCAGAGGCAGAGTGCCAGGGAAGAACTAGGGACCCGGGGCCTGGATGAGGTGCGCGCCCGGGTTCCGCGCCTGGTGGGCAGGGGCCCGGGCGGGCCGGACCCACGCCCAGGGACCCCGTCTCCCGGGGGGCCTCGGGCCTGAGACCTGCCTGGGGGGCTAAGAGTCTTTCTTGGCTCCGAAGGCCCCACCCTGCCCCGAGGCGGCAAACGTGCACCCAGACGCATCTACTCTCTAAAGTCTGGGCTGGACTTCCAGAGAAGGGACTGTGTCCGCTGGGACCCGGGTCCCACAGAGCTCGAACCCCCCTCCCCGTGAAGGCATCCGCGGCCTGCGGTCCTTGGTGTCCGCAAAAGGCATTCACCTGCGGAGAACCTGGGCCCAGGTGAGCGGGACCAGGCCCCACGGCAGGAGCCTAGGGAGGCCACCGGAGCCACGGGGGCCAGGGCTGGGCATTTTCCCGGGTGCTCTCTCGGGTCCCGGGCGCCCTCTCCCGCCCGGGGAGTGCCCACGCCGTCCCTTGACCCCCGCAGGACGCCTGCATCCCGCCATAAGCGGCCCACCTCCTCCATGGAGCACGGACACGGGGGGCCGGGGTGCGAGCAACTGGCCTACGTGGCGGCAAACCCGCAGACCCCTCCGTCCCGTCCCCGCCACAGCGAAGATCCCCCTGTTCTTCCATCCGTAAAGGGGTCCCCCTTTACGGATGGAAGAACAGGGGGGAGGCGCCCAGGAGATGGCTTTTGTCCGAGCCGCGGCTGGGTGGTTTTCGGGCCAAGAGGCGGGGCCGCGCAGGCGCAAGCAGGCCCCCCCACCACAAGCATCCCTCCGGGCAACGTGCCCCCCCCGCCCCGCCTTGAGATATCAGGCCAGGTTCACAGGGTCCCTGGGCTGGTGTCAGAGTTAACGGATGCCCTCCCTGCCACCCAGAGGACCGTGCGTTTTCCCGTGGACCACACTTCCCAGCAGCCCTCCCACCCCCGCAGAGGCAGAGTGCCAGGGAAGAACTAGGGGCCTGGGGCCGGCAAGAGGGGCCGGCCACGGTTCCGCGCCAGGTGGAGCGGGTCCCGGCCGGCGGGCGGGACCCTCGTCCACGGACCGGTTCTCCCGAGGGGAGTCTGGCCTGTGCCCCGCCTGGGAGGCTAACAGCCTAGCTTCGCCTGCAACGCCCCCACCCTGCCACAAGGCGGCAGACTTGGACCCAGCCGCTTCAACCCTCCAGTCTCTGCTGAACCACCCAAAAATGGAGTGTGACCGCTGCGACCTCAGTCCCCCAGAGCTCGAACCCCCACCTCTGTGAGGGAATGGGCGGCCTCCTGTCCTTGGCGTCCGCAACAGGCATTCACCTGCGGTGAACCTGGGCCTCGGGCGAGCAGGGCCAGGCCCCATGGTAGGAGCCCCGGGGGAGGCAATGGCAGCCTCTGCGGCCAGGCCTCGGGCTCTCCCCGGGGCTCTCTCGGGGCACGGGCACCCTCTCTCGCCGAGAGAGTGCCCACGCCGTCCCTTGACCCCCGCGAGACACCTGCTTCCCGTGATAAGAGGCCCCCTGCCTCCATGGAGCTTGGAACTCTGGGGCCGGGCTGCGGGTCACTGGGCTAAGGGGCTGGAAACGCGCAGACCCCTCCGTCCCGACCGCCCCACTGCGAAGATCCCCCTGTTCTTCCATCCGTAAGGGGGTCGCCCCTTACGGATGGAAGAACAGGGGGGAGGCCCCCAGGAGATGGCATTTGGCAGAGCCGCAGCTGGCCCGTTTCGGACCAAGACGCGGGACCCGGCAGGTAGAGGGCAGGCAGCCCCACCAGGAGCCTCCCTCGGGGCAACGGGCCCCACCCTGGACATATCAGGCCTGCTTCACAGGGTCCCTGGGGTCCTGTCCGTGGAACTGGAAGCTCTCCCCGCCACCCAGAGGTCCGTTCCTTTTCCCGTGGACCACACTTGCCAGCGCGTCTCCCACCCCGACAGAGGCAGAGTGCCAGGGAAGAACTAGGGACCCGGGGCCTGGATGAGGTGCGCGCCCGGGTTCCGCGCCTGGTGGGCAGGGGCCCGGGCGGGCCGGACCCACGCCCAGGGACCCCGTCTCCCGGGGGGACTCGGGCCTGAGACCTGCCTGGGGGGCTAAGAGTCTTTCTTGGCTCCGAAGGCCCCACCCTGCCCCGAGGCGGCAAACGTGCACCCAGACGCATCTACTCTCTAAAGTCTGGGCTGGACTTCCAGAGAAGGGACTGTGTCCGCTGGGACCCGGGTCCCACAGAGCTCGAACCCCCCTCCCCGTGAAGGCATCCGCGGCCTGCGGTCCTTGGTGTCCGCAAAAGGCATTCACCTGCGGAGAACCTGGGCCCAGGTGAGCGGGACCAGGCCCCACGGCAGGAGCCTAGGGAGGCCACCGGAGCCACGGGGGCCAGGGCTGGGCATTTTCCCGGGTGCTCTCTCGGGTCCCGGGCGCCCTCTCCCGCCCGGGGAGTGCCCACGCCGTCCCTTGACCCCCGCAGGACGCCTGCATCCCGCCATAAGCGGCCCACCTCCTCCATGGAGCACGGACACGGGGGGCCGGGGTGCGAGCAACTGGCCTACGTGGCGGCAAACCCGCAGACCCCTCCGTCCCGTCCCCGCCACTGCGAAGATCCCCCTGTTCTTCCATCCGTAAAGGGGTCCCCCTTTACGGATGGAAGAACAGGGGGGAGGCGCCCAGGAGATGGCTTTTGTCCGAGCCGCGGCTGGGTGGTTTTCGGGCCAAGAGGCGGGGCCGCGCAGGCGCAAGCAGGCCCCCCCACCACAAGCATCCCTCCGGGCAACGTGCCCCCCCCCCCGCCCCCCCTTGAGATATCAGGCCAGGTTCACAGGGTCCCTGGGCTGGTGTCAGAGTTAACGGATGCCCTCCCTGCCACCCAGAGGACCGTGCGTTTTCCCGTGGACCACACTTCCCAGCAGCCCTCCCACCCCCGCAGAGGCAGAGTGCCAGGGAAGAACTAGGGGCCTGGGGCCGGCAAGAGGGGCCGGCCACGATTCCGCGCCAGGTGGAGCGGGTCCCGGCCGGCGGGCGGGACCCTCGTCCACGGACCGGTTCTCCCGAGGGGAGTCTGGCCTGTGCCCCGCCTGGGAGGCTAACAGCCTAGCTTCGCCTGCAACGCCCCCACCCTGCCACAAGGCGGCAGACTTGGACCCAGCCGCTTCAACCCTCCAGTCTCTGCTGAACCACCCAAAAATGGAGTGTGACCGCTGCGACCTCAGTCCCCCAGAGCTCGAACCCCCACCTCTGTGAGGGAATGGGCGGCCTCCTGTCCTTGGCGTCCGCAACAGGCATTCACCTGCGGTGAACCTGGGCCTCGGGCGAGCAGGGCCAGGCCCCATGGTAGGAGCCCCGGGGGAGGCAATGGCAGCCTCTGCGGCCAGGCCTCGGGCTCTCCCCGGGGCTCTCTCGGGGCACGGGCACCCTCTCTCGCCTAGAGAGTGCCCACGCCGTCCCTTGACCCCCGCGAGACACCTGCTTCCCGTGATAAGAGGCCCCCTGCCTCCATGGAGCTTGGAACTCTGGGGCCGGGCTGCGGGTCACTGGGCTAAGTGGCTGGAAACGCGCAGACCCCTCCGTCCCGACCGCCCCACTGCGAAGATCCCCCCTGTTCTTCCATCCGTAAGGGGGTCGCCCCTTACGGATGGAAGAGCAGGGGGGAGGCCCCCAGGAGATGGCATTTGGCAGAGCCGCAGCTGGCCCGTTTCGGGCCAAGACGCGGGACCCGGCAGGTAGAGGGCAGGCAGCCCCACCAGGAGCCTCCCTCGGGGCAACGGGCCCCACCCTGGACATATCAGGCCTGCTTCACAGGGTCCCTGGGGTCCTGTCCGTGGAACTGGAAGCTCTCCCCGCCACCCAGAGGTCCGTTCCTTTTCCCGTGGACCACACTTGCCAGCGCGTCTCCCACCCCGGCAGAGGCAGAGTGCCAGGGAAGAACTAGGGACCCGGGGCCTGGATGAGGTGCGCGCCCGGGTTCCGCGCCTGGTGGGCAGGGGCCCGGGCGGGCCGGACCCACGCCCAGGGACCCCGTCTCCCGGGGGGCCTCGGGCCTGAGACCTGCCTGGGGGGCTAAGAGTCTTTCTTGGCTCCGAAGGCCCCACCCTGCCCCGAGGCGGCAAACGTGCACCCAGACGCATCTACTCTCTAAAGTCTGGGCTGGACTTCCAGAGAAGGGACTGTGTCCGCTGGGACCCGGGTCCCACAGAGCTCGAACCCCCCTCCCCGTGAAGGCATCCGCGGCCTGCGGTCCTTGGTGTCCGCAAAAGGCATTCACCTGCGGAGAACCTGGGCCCAGGTGAGCGGGACCAGGCCCCACGGCAGGAGCCTAGGGAGGCCACCGGAGCCACGGGGGCCAGGGCTGGGCATTTTCCCGGGTGCTCTCTCGGGTCCCGGGCGCCCTCTCCCGCCCGGGGAGTGCCCACGCCGTCCCTTGACCCCCGCAGGACGCCTGCATCCCGCCATAAGCGGCCCACCTCCTCCATGGAGCACGGACACGGGGGGCCGGGGTGCGAGCAACTGGCCTACGTGGCGGCAAACCCGCAGACCCCTCCGTCCCGTCCCCGCCACAGCGAAGATCCCCCTGTTCTTCCATCCGTAAAGGGGTCCCCCTTTACGGATGGAAGAACAGGGGGGAGGCGCCCAGGAGATGGCTTTTGTCCGAGCCGCGGCTGGGTGGTTTTCGGGCCAAGAGGCGGGGCCGCGCAGGCGCAAGCAGGCCCCCCCACCACAAGCATCCCTCCGGGCAACGTGCCCCCCCCGCCCCGCCTTGAGATATCAGGCCAGGTTCACAGGGTCCCTGGGCTGGTGTCAGAGTTAACGGATGCCCTCCCTGCCACCCAGAGGACCGTGCGTTTTCCCGTGGACCACACTTCCCAGCAGCCCTCCCACCCCCGCAGAGGCAGAGTGCCAGGGAAGAACTAGGGGCCTGGGGCCGGCAAGAGGGGCCGGCCACGGTTCCGCGCCAGGTGGAGCGGGTCCCGCCCGGCGGGCGGGCGGGCGGGCGGGACCCTCGTCCACGGACCGGTTCTCCCGAGGGGAGTCTGGCCTGTGCCCCGCCTGGGAGGCTAACAGCCTAGCTTCGCCTGCAACGCCCCCACCCTGCCACAAGGCGGCAGACTTGGACCCAGCCGCTTCAACCCTCCAGTCTCTGCTGAACCACCCAAAAATGGAGTGTGACCGCTGCGACCTCAGTCCCCCAGAGCTCGAACCCCCACCTCTGTGAGGGAATGGGCGGCCTCCCGTCCTTGGCGTCCGCAACAGGCATTCACCTGCGGTGAACCTGGGCCTCGGGCGAGCAGGGCCAGGCCCCATGGTAGGAGCCCCGGGGGAGGCAACGGCAGCCTCTGCGGCCAGGCCTCGGGCTCTCCCCGGGGCTCTCTCGGGGCACGGGCACCCTCTCTCGCCTAGAGAGTGCCCACGCCGTCCCTTGACCCCCGCGAGACACCTGCTTCCCGTGATAAGAGGCCCCCTGCCTCCATGGAGCTTGGAACTCTGGGGCCGGGCTGCGGGTCACTGGGCTAAGTGGCTGGAAACGCGCAGACCCCTCCGTCCCGACCGCCCCACTGCGAAGATCCCCCTGTTATTCCATCCGTAAGGGGGTCGCCCCTTACGGATGGAAGAACAGGGGGGAGGCCCCCAGGAGATGGCATTTGGCAGAGCCGCAGCTGGCCCGTTTCGGGCCAAGACGCGGGACCCGGCAGGTAGAGGGCAGGCAGCCCCACCAGGAGCCTCCCTCGGGGCAACGGGCCCCACCCTGGACATATCAGGCCTGCTTCACAGGGTCCCTGGGGTCCTGTCCGTGGAACTGGAAGCTCTCCCCGCCACCCAGAGGTCCGTTCCTTTTCCCGTGGACCACACTTGCCAGCGCGTCTCCCACCCCGGCAGAGGCAGAGTGCCAGGGAAGAACTAGGGACCCGGGGCCTGGATGAGGTGCGCGCCCGGGTTCCGCGCCTGGTGGGCAGGGGCCCGGGCGGGCCGGACCCACGCCCAGGGACCCCGTCTCCCGGGGGGCCTCGGGCCTGAGACCTGCCTGGGGGGCTAAGAGTCTTTCTTGGCTCCGAAGGCCCCACCCTGCCCCGAGGCGGCAAACGTGCACCCAGACGCATCTACTCTCTAAAGTCTGGGCTGGACTTCCAGAGAAGGGACTGTGTCCGCTGGGACCCGGGTCCCACAGAGCTCGAACCCCCCTCCCCGTGAAGGCATCCGCGGCCTGTGGTCGTTGGTGTCCGCAAAAGGCATTCACCTGCGGAGAACCTGGGCCCAGGTGAGCGGGACCAGGCCCCACGGCAGGAGCCTAGGGAGGCCACCGGAGCCACGGGGGCCAGGGCTGGGCATTTTCCCGGGTGCTCTCTCGGGTCCCGGGCGCCCTCTCCCGCCCGGGGAGTGCCCACGCCGTCCCTTGACCCCCGCAGGACGCCTGCATCCCGCCATAAGCGGCCCACCTCCTCCATGGAGCACGGACACGGGGGGCCGGGGTGCGAGCAACTGGCCTACGTGGAGGCAAACCCGCAGACCCCTCCGTCCCGTCCCCGCCACTGCGAAGATCCCCCTGTTCTTCCATCCGTAAAGGGGTCCCCCTTTACGGATGGAAGAACAGGGGGGAGGCGCCCAGGAGATGGCTTTTGTCCGAGCCGCGGCTGGGTGGTTTTCGGGCCAAGAGGCGGGGCCGCGCAGGCGCAAGCAGGCCCCCCCACCACAAGCATCCCTCCGGGCAACGTGCCCCCCCCCCCGCCCCCCCTTGAGATATCAGGCCAGGTTCACAGGGTCCCTGGGCTGGTGTCAGAGTTAACGGATGCCCTCCCTGCCACCCAGAGGACCGTGCGTTTTCCCGTGGACCACACTTCCCAGCAGCCCTCCCACCCCCGCAGAGGCAGAGTGCCAGGGAAGAACTAGGGGCCTGGGGCCGGCAAGAGGGGCCGGCCACGGTTCCGCGCCAGGTGGAGCGGGTCCCGGCCGGCGGGCGGGCGGGCGGGCGGGCGGGACCCTCGTCCACGGACCGGTTCTCCCGAGGGGAGTCTGGCCTGTGCCCCGCCTGGGAGGCTAACAGCCTAGCTTCGCCTGCAACGCCCCCACCCTGCCACAAGGCGGCAGACTTGGACCCAGCCGCTTCAACCCTCCAGTCTCTGCTGAACCACCCAAAAATGGAGTGTGACCGCTGCGACCTCAGTCCCCCAGAGCTCGAACCCCCACCTCTGTGAGGGAATGGGCGGCCTCCTGTCCTTGGCGTCCGCAACAGGCATTCACCTGCGGTGAACCTGGGCCTCGGGCGAGCAGGGCCAGGCCCCATGGTAGGAGCCCCGGGGGAGGCAATGGCAGCCTCTGCGGCCAGGCCTCGGGCTCTCCCCGGGGCTCTCTCGGGGCACGGGCACCCTCTCTCGCCTAGAGAGTGCCCACGCCGTCCCTTGACCCCCGCGAGACACCTGCTTCCCGTGATAAGAGGCCCCCTGCCTCCATGGAGCTTGGAACTCTGGGGCCGGGCTGCGGGTCACTGGGCTAAGGGGCTGGAAACGCGCAGACCCCTCCGTCCCGACCGCCCCACTGCGAAGATCCCCCCTGTTCTTCCATCCGTAAGGGGGTCGCCCCTTACGGATGGAAGAGCAGGGGGGAGGCCCCCAGGAGATGGCATTTGGCAGAGCCGCAGCTGGCCCGTTTCGGGCCAAGACGCGGGACCCGGCAGGTAGAGGGCAGGCAGCCCCACCAGGAGCCTCCCTCGGGGCAACGGGCCCCACCCTGGACATATCAGGCCTGCTTCACAGGGTCCCTGGGGTCCTGTCCGTGGAACTGGAAGCTCTCCCCGCCACCCAGAGGTCCGTTCCTTTTCCCGTGGACCACACTTGCCAGCGCGTCTCCCACCCCGGCAGAGGCAGAGTGCCAGGGAAGAACTAGGGACCCGGGGCCTGGATGAGGTGCGCGCCCGGGTTCCGCGCCTGGTGGGCAGGGGCCCGGGCGGGCCGGACCCACGCCCAGGGACCCCGTCTCCCGGGGGGACTCGGGCCTGAGACCTGCCTGGGGGGCTAAGAGTCTTTCTTGGCTCCGAAGGCCCCACCCTGCCCCGAGGCGGCAAACGTGCACCCAGACGCATCTACTCTCTAAAGTCTGGGCTGGACTTCCAGAGAAGGGACTGTGTCCGCTGGGACCCGGGTCCCACAGAGCTCGAACCCCCCTCCCCGTGAAGGCATCCGCGGCCTGCGGTCCTTGGTGTCCGCAAAAGGCATTCACCTGCGGAGAACCTGGGCCCAGGTGAGCGGGACCAGGCCCCACGGCAGGAGCCTAGGGAGGCCACCGGAGCCACGGGGGCCAGGGCTGGGCATTTTCCCGGGTGCTCTCTCGGGTCCCGGGCGCCCTCTCCCGCCCGGGGAGTGCCCACGCCGTCCCTTGACCCCCGCAGGACGCCTGCATCCCGCCATAAGCGGCCCACCTCCTCCATGGAGCACGGACACGGGGGGCCGGGGTGCGAGCAACTGGCCTACGTGGCGGCAAACCCGCAGACCCCTCCGTCCCGTCCCCGCCACTGCGAAGATCCCCCTGTTCTTCCATCCGTAAAGGGGTCCCCCTTTACGGATGGAAGAACAGGGGGGAGGCGCCCAGGAGATGGCTTTTGTCCGAGCCGCGGCTGGGTGGTTTTCGGGCCAAGAGGCGGGGCCGCGCAGGCGCAAGCAGGCCCCCCCACCACAAGCATCCCTCCGGGCAACGTGCCCCCCCCCCCCGCCCCCCCTTGAGATATCAGGCCAGGTTCACAGGGTCCCTGGGCTGGTGTCAGAGTTAACGGATGCCCTCCCTGCCACCCAGAGGACCGTGCGTTTTCCCGTGGACCACACTTCCCAGCAGCCCTCCCACCCCCGCAGAGGCAGAGTGCCAGGGAAGAACTAGGGGCCTGGGGCCGGCAAGAGGGGCCGGCCACGGTTCCGCGCCAGGTGGAGCGGGTCCCGGCCGGCGGGCGGGCGGGCGGGCGGGCGGGACCCTCGTCCACGGACCGGTTCTCCCGAGGGGAGTCTGGCCTGTGCCCCGCCTGGGAGGCTAACAGCCTAGCTTCGCCTGCAACGCCCCCACCCTGCCACAAGGCGGCAGACTTGGACCCAGCCGCTTCAACCCTCCAGTCTCTGCTGAACCACCCAAAAATGGAGTGTGACCGCTGCGACCTCAGTCCCCCAGAGCTCGAACCCCCACCTCTGTGAGGGAATGGGCGGCCTCCTGTCCTTGGCGTCCGCAACAGGCATTCACCTGCGGTGAACCTGGGCCTCGGGCGAGCAGGGCCAGGCCCCATGGTAGGAGCCCCGGGGGAGGCAATGGCAGCCTCTGCGGCCAGGCCTCGGGCTCTCCCCGGGGCTCTCTCGGGGCACGGGCACCCTCTCTCGCCGAGAGAGTGCCCACGCCGTCCCTTGACCCCCGCGAGACACCTGCTTCCCGTGATAAGAGGCCCCCTGCCTCCATGGAGCTTGGAACTCTGGGGCCGGGCTGCGGGTCACTGGGCTAAGGGGCTGGAAACGCGCAGACCCCTCCGTCCCGACCGCCCCACTGCGAAGATCCCCCCTGTTCTTCCATCCGTAAGGGGGTCGCCCCTTACGGATGGAAGAGCAGGGGGGAGGCCCCCAGGAGATGGCATTTGGCAGAGCCGCAGCTGGCCCGTTTCGGGCCAAGACGCGGGACCCGGCAGGTAGAGGGCAGGCAGCCCCACCAGGAGCCTCCCTCGGGGCAACGGGCCCCACCCTGGACATATCAGGCCTGCTTCACAGGGTCCCTGGGGTCCTGTCCGTGGAACTGGAAGCTCTCCCCGCCACCCAGAGGTCCGTTCCTTTTCCCGTGGACCACACTTGCCAGCGCGTCTCCCACCCCGGCAGAGGCAGAGTGCCAGGGAAGAACTAGGGACCCGGGGCCTGGATGAGGTGCGCGCCCGGGTTCCGCGCCTGGTGGGCAGGGGCCCGGGCGGGCCGGACCCACGCCCAGGGACCCCGTCTCCCGGGGGGACTCGGGCCTGAGACCTGCCTGGGGGGCTAAGAGTCTTTCTTGGCTCCGAAGGCCCCACCCTGCCCCGAGGCGGCAAACGTGCACCCAGACGCATCTACTCTCTAAAGTCTGGGCTGGACTTCCAGAGAAGGGACTGTGTCCGCTGGGACCCGGGTCCCACAGAGCTCGAACCCCCCTCCCCGTGAAGGCATCCGCGGCCTGCGGTCCTTGGTGTCCGCAAAAGGCATTCACCTGCGGAGAACCTGGGCCCAGGTGAGCGGGACCAGGCCCCACGGCAGGAGCCTAGGGAGGCCACCGGAGCCACGGGGGCCAGGGCTGGGCATTTTCCCGGGTGCTCTCTCGGGTCCCGGGCGCCCTCTCCCGCCCGGGGAGTGCCCACGCCGTCCCTTGACCCCCGCAGGACGCCTGCATCCCGCCATAAGCGGCCCACCTCCTCCATGGAGCACGGACACGGGGGGCCGGGGTGCGAGCAACTGGCCTACGTGGCGGCAAACCCGCAGACCCCTCCGTCCCGTCCCCGCCACTGCGAAGATCCCCCTGTTCTTCCATCCGTAAAGGGGTCCCCCTTTACGGATGGAAGAACAGGGGGGAGGCGCCCAGGAGATGGCTTTTGTCCGAGCCGCGGCTGGGTGGTTTTCGGGCCAAGAGGCGGGGCCGCGCAGGCGCAAGCAGGCCCCCCCACCACAAGCATCCCTCCGGGCAACGTGCCCCCCCCCGCCCCCCCTTGAGATATCAGGCCAGGTTCACAGGGTCCCTGGGCTGGTGTCAGAGTTAACGGATGCCCTCCCTGCCACCCAGAGGACCGTGCGTTTTCCCGTGGACCACACTTCCCAGCAGCCCTCCCACCCCCGCAGAGGCAGAGTGCCAGGGAAGAACTAGGGGCCTGGGGCCGGCAAGAGGGGCCGGCCACGGTTCCGCGCCAGGTGGAGCGGGTCCCGGCCGGCGGGCGGGCGGGCGGGCGGGCGGGACCCTCGTCCACGGACCGGTTCTCCCGAGGGGAGTCTGGCCTGTGCCCCGCCTGGGAGGCTAACAGCCTAGCTTCGCCTGCAACGCCCCCACCCTGCCACAAGGCGGCAGACTTGGACCCAGCCGCTTCAACCCTCCAGTCTCTGCTGAACCACCCAAAAATGGAGTGTGACCGCTGCGACCTCAGTCCCCCAGAGCTCGAACCCCCACCTCTGTGAGGGAATGGGCGGCCTCCTGTCCTTGGCGTCCGCAACAGGCATTCACCTGCGGTGAACCTGGGCCTCGGGCGAGCAGGGCCAGGCCCCATGGTAGGAGCCCCGGGGGAGGCAATGGCAGCCTCTGCGGCCAGGCCTCGGGCTCTCCCCGGGGCTCTCTCGGGGCACGGGCACCCTCTCTCGCCGAGAGAGTGCCCACGCCGTCCCTTGACCCCCGCGAGACACCTGCTTCCCGTGATAAGAGGCCCCCTGCCTCCATGGAGCTTGGAACTCTGGGGCCGGGCTGCGGGTCACTGGGCTAAGGGGCTGGAAACGCGCAGACCCCTCCGTCCCGACCGCCCCACTGCGAAGATCCCCCTGTTCTTCCATCCGTAAGGGGGTCGCCCCTTACGGATGGAAGAACAGGGGGGAGGCCCCCAGGAGATGGCATTTGGCAGAGCCGCAGCTGGCCCGTTTCGGGCCAAGACGCGGGACCCGGCAGGTAGAGGGCAGGCAGCCCCACCAGGAGCCTCCCTCGGGGCAACGGGCCCCACCCTGGACATATCAGGCCTGCTTCACAGGGTCCCTGGGGTCCTGTCCGTGGAACTGGAAGCTCTCCCCGCCACCCAGAGGTCCGTTCCTTTTCCCGTGGACCACACTTGCCAGCGCGTCTCCCACCCCGACAGAGGCAGAGTGCCAGGGAAGAACTAGGGACCCGGGGCCTGGATGAGGTGCGCGCCCGGGTTCCGCGCCTGGTGGGCAGGGGCCCGGGCGGGCCGGACCTACGCCCAGGGACCCCGTCTCCCGGGGGGACTCGGGCCTGAGACCTGCCTGGGGGGCTAAGAGTCTTTCTTGGCTCCGAAGGCCCCACCCTGCCCCGAGGCGGCAAACGTGCACCCAGACGCATCTACTCTCTAAAGTCTGGGCTGGACTTCCAGAGAAGGGACTGTGTCCGCTGGGACCCGGGTCCCACAGAGCTCGAACCCCCCTCCCCGTGAAGGCATCCGCGGCCTGCGGTCCTTGGTGTCCGCAAAAGGCATTCACCTGCGGAGAACCTGGGCCCAGGTGAGCGGGACCAGGCCCCACGGCAGGAGCCTAGGGAGGCCACCGGAGCCACGGGGGCCAGGGCTGGGCATTTTCCCGGGTGCTCTCTCGGGTCCCGGGCGCCCTCTCCCGCCCGGGGAGTGCCCACGCCGTCCCTTGACCCCCGCAGGACGCCTGCATCCCGCCATAAGCGGCCCACCTCCTCCATGGAGCACGGACACGGGGGGCCGGGGTGCGAGCAACTGGCCTACGTGGCGGCAAACCCGCAGACCCCTCCGTCCCGTCCCCGCCACTGCGAAGATCCCCCTGTTCTTCCATCCGTAAAGGGGTCCCCCTTTACGGATGGAAGAACAGGGGGGAGGCGCCCAGGAGATGGCTTTTGTCCGAGCCGCGGCTGGGTGGTTTTCGGGCCAAGAGGCGGGGCCGCGCAGGCGCAAGCAGGCCCCCCCACCACAAGCATCCCTCCGGGCAACGTGCCCCCCCCCCCGCCCCCCCTTGAGATATCAGGCCAGGTTCACAGGGTCCCTGGGCTGGTGTCAGAGTTAACGGATGCCCTCCCTGCCACCCAGAGGACCGTGCGTTTTCCCGTGGACCACACTTCCCAGCAGCCCTCCCACCCCCGCAGAGGCAGAGTGCCAGGGAAGAACTAGGGGCCTGGGGCCGGCAAGAGGGGCCGGCCACGGTTCCGCGCCAGGTGGAGCGGGTCCCGCCCGGCGGGCGGGCGGGCGGGCGGGACCCTCGTCCACGGACCGGTTCTCCCGAGGGGAGTCTGGCCTGTGCCCCGCCTGGGAGGCTAACAGCCTAGCTTCGCCTGCAACGCCCCCACCCTGCCACAAGGCGGCAGACTTGGACCCAGCCGCTTCAACCCTCCAGTCTCTGCTGAACCACCCAAAAATGGAGTGTGACCGCTGCGACCTCAGTCCCCCAGAGCTCGAACCCCCACCTCTGTGAGGGAATGGGCGGCCTCCCGTCCTTGGCGTCCGCAACAGGCATTCACCTGCGGTGAACCTGGGCCTCGGGCGAGCAGGGCCAGGCCCCATGGTAGGAGCCCCGGGGGAGGCAATGGCAGCCTCTGCGGCCAGGCCTCGGGCTCTCCCCGGGGCTCTCTCGGGGCACGGGCACCCTCTCTCGCCTAGAGAGTGCCCACGCCGTCCCTTGACCCCCGCGAGACACCTGCTTCCCGTGATAAGAGGCCCCCTGCCTCCATGGAGCTTGGAACTCTGGGGCCGGGCTGCGGGTCACTGGGCTAAGTGGCTGGAAACGCGCAGACCCCTCCGTCCCGACCGCCCCACTGCGAAGATCCCCCTGTTATTCCATCCGTAAGGGGGTCGCCCCTTACGGATGGAAGAACAGGGGGGAGGCCCCCAGGAGATGGCATTTGGCAGAGCCGCAGCTGGCCCGTTTCGGGCCAAGACGCGGGACCCGGCAGGTAGAGGGCAGGCAGCCCCACCAGGAGCCTCCCTCGGGGCAACGGGCCCCACCCTGGACATATCAGGCCTGCTTCACAGGGTCCCTGGGGTCCTGTCCGTGGAACTGGAAGCTCTCCCCGCCACCCAGAGGTCCGTTCCTTTTCCCGTGGACCACACTTGCCAGCGCGTCTCCCACCCCGGCAGAGGCAGAGTGCCAGGGAAGAACTAGGGACCCGGGGCCTGGATGAGGTGCGCGCCCGGGTTCCGCGCCTGGTGGGCAGGGGCCCGGGCGGGCCGGACCCACGCCCAGGGACCCCGTCTCCCGGGGGGCCTCGGGCCTGAGACCTGCCTGGGGGGCTAAGAGTCTTTCTTGGCTCCGAAGGCCCCACCCTGCCCCGAGGCGGCAAACGTGCACCCAGACGCATCTACTCTCTAAAGTCTGGGCTGGACTTCCAGAGAAGGGACTGTGTCCGCTGGGACCCGGGTCCCACAGAGCTCGAACCCCCCTCCCCGTGAAGGCATCCGCGGCCTGTGGTCCTCGGTGTCCGCAAAAGGCATTCACCTGCGGAGAACCTGGGCCCAGGTGAGAGGGACCAGGCCCCACGGCAGGAGCCTAGGGAGGCCACCGGAGCCACGGGGGCCAGGGCTGGGCATTTTCCCGGGTGCTCTCTCGGGTCCCGGGCGCCCTCTCCCGCCCGGGGAGTGCCCACGCCGTCCCTTGACCCCCGCAGGACGCCTGCATCCCGCCATAAGCGGCCCACCTCCTCCATGGAGCACGGACACGGGGGGCCGGGGTGCGAGCAACTGGCCTACGTGGCGGCAAACCCGCAGACCCCTCCGTCCCGTCCCCGCCACTGCGAAGATCCCCCTGTTCTTCCATCCGTAAAGGGGTCCCCCTTTACGGATGGAAGAACAGGGGGGAGGCGCCCAGGAGATGGCTTTTGTCCGAGCCGCGGCTGGGTGGTTTTCGGGCCAAGAGGCGGGGCCGCGCAGGCGCAAGCAGGCCCCCCCACCACAAGCATCCCTCCGGGCAACGTGCCCCCCCCCCCGCCCCCCCTTGAGATATCAGGCCAGGTTCACAGGGTCCCTGGGCTGGTGTCAGAGTTAACGGATGCCCTCCCTGCCACCCAGAGGACCGTGCGTTTTCCCGTGGACCACACTTCCCAGCAGCCCTCCCACCCCCGCAGAGGCAGAGTGCCAGGGAAGAACTAGGGGCCTGGGGCCGGCAAGAGGGGCCGGCCACGGTTCCGCGCCAGGTGGAGCGGGTCCCGGCCGGCGGGCGGGACCCTCGTCCACGGACCGGTTCTCCCGAGGGGAGTCTGGCCTGTGCCCCGCCTGGGAGGCTAACAGCCTAGCTTCGCCTGCAACGCCCCCACCCTGCCACAAGGCGGCAGACTTGGACCCAGCCGCTTCAACCCTCCAGTCTCTGCTGAACCACCCAAAAATGGAGTGTGACCGCTGCGACCTCAGTCCCCCAGAGCTCGAACCCCCACCTCTGTGAGGGAATGGGCGGCCTCCTGTCCTTGGCGTCCGCAACAGGCATTCACCTGCGGTGAACCTGGGCCTCGGGCGTGCAGGGCCAGGCCCCATGGTAGGAGCCCCGGGGGAGGCAATGGCAGCCTCTGCGGCCAGGCCTCGGGCTCTCCCCGGGGCTCTCTCGGGGCACGGGCACCCTCTCTCGCCTAGAGAGTGCCCACGCCGTCCCTTGACCCCCGCGAGACACCTGCTTCCCGTGATAAGAGGCCCCCTGCCTCCATGGAGCTTGGAACTCTGGGGCCGGGCTGCGGGTCACTGGGCTAAGGGGCTGGAAACGCGCAGACCCCTCCGTCCCGACCGCCCCACTGCGAAGATCCCCCCTCTTCTTCCATCCGTAAGGGGGTCGTCCCTTACGGATGGAAGAGCAGGGGGGAGGCCCCCAGGAGATGGCATTTGGCAGAGCCGCAGCTGGCCCGTTTCGGGCCAAGACGCGGGACCCGGCAGGTAGAGGGCAGGCAGCCCCACCAGGAGCCTCCCTCGGGGCAACGGGCCCCACCCTGGACATATCAGGCCTGCTTCACAGGGTCCCTGGGGTCCTGTCCGTGGAACTGGAAGCTCTCCCCGCCACCCAGAGGTCCGTTCCTTTTCCCGTGGACCACACTTGCCAGCGCGGCTCCCACCCCGGCAGAGGCAGAGTGCCAGGGAAGAACTAGGGACCCGGGGCCTGGATGAGGTGCGCGCCCGGGTTCCGCGCCTGGTGGGCAGGGGCCCGGGCGGGCCGGACCCACGCCCAGGGACCCCGTCTCCCGGGGGGACTCGGGCCTGAGACCTGCCTGGGGGGCTAAGAGTCTTTCTTGGCTCCGAAGGCCCCACCCTGCCCCGAGGCGGCAAACGTGCACCCAGACGCATCTACTCTCTAAAGTCTGGGCTGGACTTCCAGAGAAGGGACTGTGTCCGCTGGGACCCGGGTCCCACAGAGCTCGAACCCCCCTCCCCGTGAAGGCATCCGCGGCCTGTGGTCCTTGGTGTCCGCAAAAGGCATTCACCTGCGGAGAACCTGGGCCCAGGTGAGCGGGACCAGGCCCCACGGCAGGAGCCTAGGGAGGCCACCGGAGCCACGGGGGCCAGGGCTGGGCATTTTCCCGGGTGCTCTCTCGGGTCCCGGGCGCCCTCTCCCGCCCGGGGAGTGCCCACGCCGTCCCTTGACCCCCGCAGGACGCCTGCATCCCGCCATAAGCGGCCCACCTCCTCCATGGAGCACGGACACGGGGGGCCGGGGTGCGAGCAACTGGCCTACGTGGCGGCAAACCCGCAGACCCCTCCGTCCCGTCCCCGCCACTGCGAAGATCCCCCTGTTCTTCCATCCGTAAAGGGGTCCCCCTTTACGGATGGAAGAACAGGGGGGAGGCGCCCAGGAGATGGCTTTTGTCCGAGCCGCGGCTGGGTGGTTTTCGGGCCAAGAGGCGGGGCCGCGCAGGCGCAAGCAGGCCCCCCCACCACAAGCATCCCTCCGGGCAACGTGCCCCCCCCCCCGCCCCCCCTTGAGATATCAGGCCAGGTTCACAGGGTCCCTGGGCTGGTGTCAGAGTTAACGGATGCCCTCCCTGCCACCCAGAGGACCGTGCGTTTTCCCGTGGACCACACTTCCCAGCAGCCCTCCCACCCCCGCAGAGGCAGAGTGCCAGGGAAGAACTAGGGGCCTGGGGCCGGCAAGAGGGGCCGGCCACGGTTCCGCGCCAGGTGGAGCGGGTCCCGGCCGGCGGGCGGGCGGGCGGGCGGGCGGGACCCTCGTCCACGGACCGGTTCTCCCGAGGGGAGTCTGGCCTGTGCCCCGCCTGGGAGGCTAACAGCCTAGCTTCGCCTGCAACGCCCCCACCCTGCCACAAGGCGGCAGACTTGGACCCAGCCGCTTCAACCCTCCAGTCTCTGCTGAACCACCCAAAAATGGAGTGTGACCGCTGCGACCTCAGTCCCCCAGAGCTCGAACCCCCACCTCTGTGAGGGAATGGGCGGCCTCCTGTCCTTGGCGTCCGCAACAGGCATTCACCTGCGGTGAACCTGGGCCTCGGGCGAGCAGGGCCAGGCCCCATGGTAGGAGCCCCGGGGGAGGCAATGGCAGCCTCTGCGGCCAGGCCTCGGGCTCTCCCCGGGGCTCTCTCGGGGCACGGGCACCCTCTCTCGCCGAGAGAGTGCCCACGCCGTCCCTTGACCCCCGCGAGACACCTGCTTCCCGTGATAAGAGGCCCCCTGCCTCCATGGAGCTTGGAACTCTGGGGCCGGGCTGCGGGTCACTGGGCTAAGGGGCTGGAAACGCGCAGACCCCTCCGTCCCGACCGCCCCACTGCGAAGATCCCCCCTGTTCTTCCATCCGTAAGGGGGTCGCCCCTTACGGATGGAAGAGCAGGGGGGAGGCCCCCAGGAGATGGCATTTGGCAGAGCCGCAGCTGGCCCGTTTCGGGCCAAGACGCGGGACCCGGCAGGTAGAGGGCAGGCAGCCCCACCAGGAGCCTCCCTCGGGGCAACGGGCCCCACCCTGGACATATCAGGCCTGCTTCACAGGGTCCCTGGGGTCCTGTCCGTGGAACTGGAAGCTCTCCCCGCCACCCAGAGGTCCGTTCCTTTTCCCGTGGACCACACTTGCCAGCGCGTCTCCCACCCCGGCAGAGGCAGAGTGCCAGGGAAGAACTAGGGACCCGGGGCCTGGATGAGGTGCGCGCCCGGGTTCCGCGCCTGGTGGGCAGGGGCCCGGGCGGGCCGGACCCACGCCCAGGGACCCCGTCTCCCGGGGGGCCTCGGGCCTGAGACCTGCCTGGGGGGCTAAGAGTCTTTCTTGGCTCCGAAGGCCCCACCCTGCCCCGAGGCGGCAAACGTGCACCCAGACGCATCTACTCTCTAAAGTCTGGGCTGGACTTCCAGAGAAGGGACTGTGTCCGCTGGGACCCGGGTCCCACAGAGCTCGAACCCCCCTCCCCGTGAAGGCATCCGCGGCCTGCGGTCCTTGGTGTCCGCAAAAGGCATTCACCTGCGGAGAACCTGGGCCCAGGTGAGCGGGACCAGGCCCCACGGCAGGAGCCTAGGGAGGCCACCGGAGCCACGGGGGCCAGGGCTGGGCATTTTCCCGGGTGCTCTCTCGGGTCCCGGGCGCCCTCTCCCGCCCGGGGAGTGCCCACGCCGTCCCTTGACCCCCGCAGGACGCCTGCATCCCGCCATAAGCGGCCCACCTCCTCCATGGAGCACGGACACGGGGGGCCGGGGTGCGAGCAACTGGCCTACGTGGCGGCAAACCCGCAGACCCCTCCGTCCCGTCCCCGCCACTGCGAAGATCCCCCTGTTCTTCCATCCGTAAAGGGGTCCCCCTTTACGGATGGAAGAACAGGGGGGAGGCGCCCAGGAGATGGCTTTTGTCCGAGCCGCGGCTGGGTGGTTTTCGGGCCAAGAGGCGGGGCCGCGCAGGCGCAAGCAGGCCCCCCCACCACAAGCATCCCTCCGGGCAACGTGCCCCCCCCCGCCCCCCCTTGAGATATCAGGCCAGGTTCACAGGGTCCCTGGGCTGGTGTCAGAGTTAACGGATGCCCTCCCTGCCACCCAGAGGACCGTGCGTTTTCCCGTGGACCACACTTCCCAGCAGCCCTCCCACCCCCGCAGAGGCAGAGTGCCAGGGAAGAACTAGGGGCCTGGGGCCGGCAAGAGGGGCCGGCCACGGTTCCGCGCCAGGTGGAGCGGGTCCCGGCCGGCGGGCGGGACCCTCGTCCACGGACCGGTTCTCCCGAGGGGAGTCTGGCCTGTGCCCCGCCTGGGAGGCTAACAGCCTAGCTTCGCCTGCAACGCCCCCACCCTGCCACAAGGCGGCAGACTTGGACCCAGCCGCTTCAACCCTCCAGTCTCTGCTGAACCACCCAAAAATGGAGTGTGACCGCTGCGACCTCAGTCCCCCAGAGCTCGAACCCCCACCTCTGTGAGGGAATGGGCGGCCTCCTGTCCTTGGCGTCCGCAACAGGCATTCACCTGCGGTGAACCTGGGCCTCGGGCGAGCAGGGCCAGGCCCCATGGTAGGAGCCCCGGGGGAGGCAATGGCAGCCTCTGCGGCCAGGCCTCGGGCTCTCCCCGGGGCTCTCTCGGGGCACGGGCACCCTCTCTCGCCGAGAGAGTGCCCACGCCGTCCCTTGACCCCCGCGAGACACCTGCTTCCCGTGATAAGAGGCCCCCTGCCTCCATGGAGCTTGGAACTCTGGGGCCGGGCTGCGGGTCACTGGGCTAAGGGGCTGGAAACGCGCAGACCCCTCCGTCCCGACCGCCCCACTGCGAAGATCCCCCTGTTCTTCCATCCGTAAGGGGGTCGCCCCTTACGGATGGAAGAACAGGGGGGAGGCCCCCAGGAGATGGCATTTGGCAGAGCCGCAGCTGGCCCGTTTCGGGCCAAGACGCGGGACCCGGCAGGTAGAGGGCAGGCAGCCCCACCAGGAGCCTCCCTCGGGGCAACGGGCCCCACCCTGGACATATCAGGCCTGCTTCACAGGGTCCCTGGGGTCCTGTCCGTGGAACTGGAAGCTCTCCCCGCCACCCAGAGGTCCGTTCCTTTTCCCGTGGACCACACTTGCCAGCGCGTCTCCCACCCCGACAGAGGCAGAGTGCCAGGGAAGAACTAGGGACCCGGGGCCTGGATGAGGTGCGCGCCCGGGTTCCGCGCCTGGTGGGCAGGGGCCCGGGCGGGCCGGACCCACGCCCAGGGACCCCGTCTCCCGGGGGGACTCGGGCCTGAGACCTGCCTGGGGGGCTAAGAGTCTTTCTTGGCTCCGAAGGCCCCACCCTGCCCCGAGGCGGCAAACGTGCACCCAGACGCATCTACTCTCTAAAGTCTGGGCTGGACTTCCAGAGAAGGGACTGTGTCCGCTGGGACCCGGGTCCCACAGAGCTCGAACCCCCCTCCCCGTGAAGGCATCCGCGGCCTGCGGTCCTTGGTGTCCGCAAAAGGCATTCACCTGCGGAGAACCTGGGCCCAGGTGAGCGGGACCAGGCCCCACGGCAGGAGCCTAGGGAGGCCACCGGAGCCACGGGGGCCAGGGCTGGGCATTTTCCCGGGTGCTCTCTCGGGTCCCGGGCGCCCTCTCCCGCCCGGGGAGTGCCCACGCCGTCCCTTGACCCCCGCAGGACGCCTGCATCCCGCCATAAGCGGCCCACCTCCTCCATGGAGCACGGACACGGGGGGCCGGGGTGCGAGCAACTGGCCTACGTGGCGGCAAACCCGCAGACCCCTCCGTCCCGTCCCCGCCACTGCGAAGATCCCCCTGTTCTTCCATCCGTAAAGGGGTCCCCCTTTACGGATGGAAGAACAGGGGGGAGGCGCCCAGGAGATGGCTTTTGTCCGAGCCGCGGCTGGGTGGTTTTCGGGCCAAGAGGCGGGGCCGCGCAGGCGCAAGCAGGCCCCCCCACCACAAGCATCCCTCCGGGCAACGTGCCCCCCCCCCGCCCCCCCTTGAGATATCAGGCCAGGTTCACAGGGTCCCTGGGCTGGTGTCAGAGTTAACGGATGCCCTCCCTGCCACCCAGAGGACCGTGCGTTTTCCCGTGGACCACACTTCCCAGCAGCCCTCCCACCCCCGCAGAGGCAGAGTGCCAGGGAAGAACTAGGGGCCTGGGGCCGGCAAGAGGGGCCGGCCACGATTCCGCGCCAGGTGGAGCGGGTCCCGGCCGGCGGGCGGGACCCTCGTCCACGGACCGGTTCTCCCGAGGGGAGTCTGGCCTGTGCCCCGCCTGGGAGGCTAACAGCCTAGCTTCGCCTGCAACGCCCCCACCCTGCCACAAGGCGGCAGACTTGGACCCAGCCGCTTCAACCCTCCAGTCTCTGCTGAACCACCCAAAAATGGAGTGTGACCGCTGCGACCTCAGTCCCCCAGAGCTCGAACCCCCACCTCTGTGAGGGAATGGGCGGCCTCCTGTCCTTGGCGTCCGCAACAGGCATTCACCTGCGGTGAACCTGGGCCTCGGGCGAGCAGGGCCAGGCCCCATGGTAGGAGCCCCGGGGGAGGCAATGGCAGCCTCTGCGGCCAGGCCTCGGGCTCTCCCCGGGGCTCTCTCGGGGCACGGGCACCCTCTCTCGCCTAGAGAGTGCCCACGCCGTCCCTTGACCCCCGCGAGACACCTGCTTCCCGTGATAAGAGGCCCCCTGCCTCCATGGAGCTTGGAACTCTGGGGCCGGGCTGCGGGTCACTGGGCTAAGTGGCTGGAAACGCGCAGACCCCTCCGTCCCGACCGCCCCACTGCGAAGATCCCCCCTGTTCTTCCATCCGTAAGGGGGTCGCCCCTTACGGATGGAAGAGCAGGGGGGAGGCCCCCAGGAGATGGCATTTGGCAGAGCCGCAGCTGGCCCGTTTCGGGCCAAGACGCGGGACCCGGCAGGTAGAGGGCAGGCAGCCCCACCAGGAGCCTCCCTCGGGGCAACGGGCCCCACCCTGGACATATCAGGCCTGCTTCACAGGGTCCCTGGGGTCCTGTCCGTGGAACTGGAAGCTCTCCCCGCCACCCAGAGGTCCGTTCCTTTTCCCGTGGACCACACTTGCCAGCGCGTCTCCCACCCCGGCAGAGGCAGAGTGCCAGGGAAGAACTAGGGACCCGGGGCCTGGATGAGGTGCGCGCCCGGGTTCCGCGCCTGGTGGGCAGGGGCCCGGGCGGGCCGGACCCACGCCCAGGGACCCCGTCTCCCGGGGGGCCTCGGGCCTGAGACCTGCCTGGGGGGCTAAGAGTCTTTCTTGGCTCCGAAGGCCCCACCCTGCCCCGAGGCGGCAAACGTGCACCCAGACGCATCTACTCTCTAAAGTCTGGGCTGGACTTCCAGAGAAGGGACTGTGTCCGCTGGGACCCGGGTCCCACAGAGCTCGAACCCCCCTCCCCGTGAAGGCATCCGCGGCCTGCGGTCCTTGGTGTCCGCAAAAGGCATTCACCTGCGGAGAACCTGGGCCCAGGTGAGCGGGACCAGGCCCCACGGCAGGAGCCTAGGGAGGCCACCGGAGCCACGGGGGCCAGGGCTGGGCATTTTCCCGGGTGCTCTCTCGGGTCCCGGGCGCCCTCTCCCGCCCGGGGAGTGCCCACGCCGTCCCTTGACCCCCGCAGGACGCCTGCATCCCGCCATAAGCGGCCCACCTCCTCCATGGAGCACGGACACGGGGGGCCGGGGTGCGAGCAACTGGCCTACGTGGCGGCAAACCCGCAGACCCCTCCGTCCCGTCCCCGCCACAGCGAAGATCCCCCTGTTCTTCCATCCGTAAAGGGGTCCCCCTTTACGGATGGAAGAACAGGGGGGAGGCGCCCAGGAGATGGCTTTTGTCCGAGCCGCGGCTGGGTGGTTTTCGGGCCAAGAGGCGGGGCCGCGCAGGCGCAAGCAGGCCCCCCCACCAAAAGCATCCCTCCGGGCAACGTGCCCCCCCCGCCCCGCCTTGAGATATCAGGCCAGGTTCACAGGGTCCCTGGGCTGGTGTCAGAGTTAACGGATGCCCTCCCTGCCACCCAGAGGACCGTGCGTTTTCCCGTGGACCACACTTCCCAGCAGCCCTCCCACCCCCGCAGAGGCAGAGTGCCAGGGAAGAACTAGGGGCCTGGGGCCGGCAAGAGGGGCCGGCCACGGTTCCGCGCCAGGTGGAGCGGGTCCCGCCCGGCGGGCGGGCGGGCGGGCGGGACCCTCGTCCACGGACCGGTTCTCCCGAGGGGAGTCTGGCCTGTGCCCCGCCTGGGAGGCTAACAGCCTAGCTTCGCCTGCAACGCCCCCACCCTGCCACAAGGCGGCAGACTTGGACCCAGCCGCTTCAACCCTCCAGTCTCTGCTGAACCACCCAAAAATGGAGTGTGACCGCTGCGACCTCAGTCCCCCAGAGCTCGAACCCCCACCTCTGTGAGGGAATGGGCGGCCTCCCGTCCTTGGCGTCCGCAACAGGCATTCACCTGCGGTGAACCTGGGCCTCGGGCGAGCAGGGCCAGGCCCCATGGTAGGAGCCCCGGGGGAGGCAACGGCAGCCTCTGCGGCCAGGCCTCGGGCTCTCCCCGGGGCTCTCTCGGGGCACGGGCACCCTCTCTCGCCTAGAGAGTGCCCACGCCGTCCCTTGACCCCCGCGAGACACCTGCTTCCCGTGATAAGAGGCCCCCTGCCTCCATGGAGCTTGGAACTCTGGGGCCGGGCTGCGGGTCACTGGGCTAAGTGGCTGGAAACGCGCAGACCCCTCCGTCCCGACCGCCCCACTGCGAAGATCCCCCTGTTATTCCATCCGTAAGGGGGTCGCCCCTTACGGATGGAAGAACAGGGGGGAGGCCCCCAGGAGATGGCATTTGGCAGAGCCGCAGCTGGCCCGTTTCGGGCCAAGACGCGGGACCCGGCAGGTAGAGGGCAGGCAGCCCCACCAGGAGCCTCCCTCGGGGCAACGGGCCCCACCCTGGACATATCAGGCCTGCTTCACAGGGTCCCTGGGGTCCTGTCCGTGGAACTGGAAGCTCTCCCCGCCACCCAGAGGTCCGTTCCTTTTCCCGTGGACCACACTTGCCAGCGCGTCTCCCACCCCGGCAGAGGCAGAGTGCCAGGGAAGAACTAGGGACCCGGGGCCTGGATGAGGTGCGCGCCCGGGTTCCGCGCCTGGTGGGCAGGGGCCCGGGCGGGCCGGACCCACGCCCAGGGACCCCGTCTCCCGGGGGGCCTCGGGCCTGAGACCTGCCTGGGGGGCTAAGAGTCTTTCTTGGCTCCGAAGGCCCCACCCTGCCCCGAGGCGGCAAACGTGCACCCAGACGCATCTACTCTCTAAAGTCTGGGCTGGACTTCCAGAGAAGGGACTGTGTCCGCTGGGACCCGGGTCCCACAGAGCTCGAACCCCCCTCCCCGTGAAGGCATCCGCGGCCTGTGGTCGTTGGTGTCCGCAAAAGGCATTCACCTGCGGAGAACCTGGGCCCAGGTGAGCGGGACCAGGCCCCACGGCAGGAGCCTAGGGAGGCCACCGGAGCCACGGGGGCCAGGGCTGGGCATTTTCCCGGGTGCTCTCTCGGGTCCCGGGCGCCCTCTCCCGCCCGGGGAGTGCCCACGCCGTCCCTTGACCCCCGCAGGACGCCTGCATCCCGCCATAAGCGGCCCACCTCCTCCATGGAGCACGGACACGGGGGGCCGGGGTGCGAGCAACTGGCCTACGTGGAGGCAAACCCGCAGACCCCTCCGTCCCGTCCCCGCCACTGCGAAGATCCCCCTGTTCTTCCATCCGTAAAGGGGTCCCCCTTTACGGATGGAAGAACAGGGGGGAGGCGCCCAGGAGATGGCTTTTGTCCGAGCCGCGGCTGGGTGGTTTTCGGGCCAAGAGGCGGGGCCGCGCAGGCGCAAGCAGGCCCCCCCACCACAAGCATCCCTCCGGGCAACGTGCCCCCCCCCGCCCCCCCTTGAGATATCAGGCCAGGTTCACAGGGTCCCTGGGCTGGTGTCAGAGTTAACGGATGCCCTCCCTGCCACCCAGAGGACCGTGCGTTTTCCCGTGGACCACACTTCCCAGCAGCCCTCCCACCCCCGCAGAGGCAGAGTGCCAGGGAAGAACTAGGGGCCTGGGGCCGGCAAGAGGGGCCGGCCACGGTTCCGCGCCAGGTGGAGCGGGTCCCGGCCGGCGGGCGGGCGGGCGGGCGGGCGGGACCCTCGTCCACGGACCGGTTCTCCCGAGGGGAGTCTGGCCTGTGCCCCGCCTGGGAGGCTAACAGCCTAGCTTCGCCTGCAACGCCCCCACCCTGCCACAAGGCGGCAGACTTGGACCCAGCCGCTTCAACCCTCCAGTCTCTGCTGAACCACCCAAAAATGGAGTGTGACCGCTGCGACCTCAGTCCCCCAGAGCTCGAACCCCCACCTCTGTGAGGGAATGGGCGGCCTCCTGTCCTTGGCGTCCGCAACAGGCATTCACCTGCGGTGAACCTGGGCCTCGGGCGAGCAGGGCCAGGCCCCATGGTAGGAGCCCCGGGGGAGGCAATGGCAGCCTCTGCGGCCAGGCCTCGGGCTCTCCCCGGGGCTCTCTCGGGGCACGGGCACCCTCTCTCGCCTAGAGAGTGCCCACGCCGTCCCTTGACCCCCGCGAGACACCTGCTTCCCGTGATAAGAGGCCCCCTGCCTCCATGGAGCTTGGAACTCTGGGGCCGGGCTGCGGGTCACTGGGCTAAGGGGCTGGAAACGCGCAGACCCCTCCGTCCCGACCGCCCCACTGCGAAGATCCCCCCTGTTCTTCCATCCGTAAGGGGGTCGCCCCTTACGGATGGAAGAGCAGGGGGGAGGCCCCCAGGAGATGGCATTTGGCAGAGCCGCAGCTGGCCCGTTTCGGGCCAAGACGCGGGACCCGGCAGGTAGAGGGCAGGCAGCCCCACCAGGAGCCTCCCTCGGGGCAACGGGCCCCACCCTGGACATATCAGGCCTGCTTCACAGGGTCCCTGGGGTCCTGTCCGTGGAACTGGAAGCTCTCCCCGCCACCCAGAGGTCCGTTCCTTTTCCCGTGGACCACACTTGCCAGCGCGTCTCCCACCCCGGCAGAGGCAGAGTGCCAGGGAAGAACTAGGGACCCGGGGCCTGGATGAGGTGCGCGCCCGGGTTCCGCGCCTGGTGGGCAGGGGCCCGGGCGGGCCGGACCCACGCCCAGGGACCCCGTCTCCCGGGGGGACTCGGGCCTGAGACCTGCCTGGGGGGCTAAGAGTCTTTCTTGGCTCCGAAGGCCCCACCCTGCCCCGAGGCGGCAAACGTGCACCCAGACGCATCTACTCTCTAAAGTCTGGGCTGGACTTCCAGAGAAGGGACTGTGTCCGCTGGGACCCGGGTCCCACAGAG
The DNA here is from genome assembly GCF_022682495.2 of Desmodus rotundus. Classification (NCBI taxonomy): domain Eukaryota; kingdom Metazoa; phylum Chordata; class Mammalia; order Chiroptera; family Phyllostomidae; genus Desmodus; species Desmodus rotundus. Next base: position 28,044 of record NW_026527464.1, read on the forward strand.
CTCGAACCCCCCTCCCCGTGAAGGCATCCGCGGCCTGCGGTCCTTGGTGTCCGCAAAAGGCATTCACCTGCGGAGAACCTGGGCCCAGGTGAGCGGGACCAGGCCCCACGGCAGGAGCCTAGGGAGGCCACCGGAGCCACGGGGGCCAGGGCTGGGCATTTTCCCGGGTGCTCTCTCGGGTCCCGGGCGCCCTCTCCCGCCCGGGGAGTGCCCACGCCGTCCCTTGACCCCCGCAGGACGCCTGCATCCCGCCATAAGCGGCCCACCTCCTCCATGGAGCACGGACACGGGGGGCCGGGGTGCGAGCAACTGGCCTACGTGGCGGCAAACCCGCAGACCCCTCCGTCCCGTCCCCGCCACTGCGAAGATCCCCCTGTTCTTCCATCCGTAAAGGGGTCCCCCTTTACGGATGGAAGAACAGGGGGGAGGCGCCCAGGAGATGGCTTTTGTCCGAGCCGCGGCTGGGTGGTTTTCGGGCCAAGAGGCGGGGCCGCGCAGGCGCAAGCAGGCCCCCCCACCACAAGCATCCCTCCGGGCAACGTGCCCCCCCCCCCGCCCCCCCTTGAGATATCAGGCCAGGTTCACAGGGTCCCTGGGCTGGTGTCAGAGTTAACGGATGCCCTCCCTGCCACCCAGAGGACCGTGCGTTTTCCCGTGGACCACACTTCCCAGCAGCCCTCCCACCCCCGCAGAGGCAGAGTGCCAGGGAAGAACTAGGGGCCTGGGGCCGGCAAGAGGGGCCGGCCACGGTTCCGCGCCAGGTGGAGCGGGTCCCGGCCGGCGGGCGGGCGGGCGGGCGGGCGGGACCCTCGTCCACGGACCGGTTCTCCCGAGGGGAGTCTGGCCTGTGCCCCGCCTGGGAGGCTAACAGCCTAGCTTCGCCTGCAACGCCCCCACCCTGCCACAAGGCGGCAGACTTGGACCCAGCCGCTTCAACCCTCCAGTCTCTGCTGAACCACCCAAAAATGGAGTGTGACCGCTGCGACCTCAGTCCCCCAGAGCTCGAACCCCCACCTCTGTGAGGGAATGGGCGGCCTCCTGTCCTTGGCGTCCGCAACAGGCATTCACCTGCGGTGAACCTGGGCCTCGGGCGAGCAGGGCCAGGCCCCATGGTAGGAGCCCCGGGGGAGGCAATGGCAGCCTCTGCGGCCAGGCCTCGGGCTCTCCCCGGGGCTCTCTCGGGGCACGGGCACCCTCTCTCGCCGAGAGAGTGCCCACGCCGTCCCTTGACCCCCGCGAGACACCTGCTTCCCGTGATAAGAGGCCCCCTGCCTCCATGGAGCTTGGAACTCTGGGGCCGGGCTGCGGGTCACTGGGCTAAGGGGCTGGAAACGCGCAGACCCCTCCGTCCCGACCGCCCCACTGCGAAGATCCCCCCTGTTCTTCCATCCGTAAGGGGGTCGCCCCTTACGGATGGAAGAGCAGGGGGGAGGCCCCCAGGAGATGGCATTTGGCAGAGCCGCAGCTGGCCCGTTTCGGGCCAAGACGCGGGACCCGGCAGGTAGAGGGCAGGCAGCCCCACCAGGAGCCTCCCTCGGGGCAACGGGCCCCACCCTGGACATATCAGGCCTGCTTCACAGGGTCCCTGGGGTCCTGTCCGTGGAACTGGAAGCTCTCCCCGCCACCCAGAGGTCCGTTCCTTTTCCCGTGGACCACACTTGCCAGCGCGTCTCCCACCCCGGCAGAGGCAGAGTGCCAGGGAAGAACTAGGGACCCGGGGCCTGGATGAGGTGCGCGCCCGGGTTCCGCGCCTGGTGGGCAGGGGCCCGGGCGGGCCGGACCCACGCCCAGGGACCCCGTCTCCCGGGGGGACTCGGGCCTGAGACCTGCCTGGGGGGCTAAGAGTCTTTCTTGGCTCCGAAGGCCCCACCCTGCCCCGAGGCGGCAAACGTGCACCCAGACGCATCTACTCTCTAAAGTCTGGGCTGGACTTCCAGAGAAGGGACTGTGTCCGCTGGGACCCGGGTCCCACAGAGCTCGAACCCCCCTCCCCGTGAAGGCATCCGCGGCCTGCGGTCCTTGGTGTCCGCAAAAGGCATTCACCTGCGGAGAACCTGGGCCCAGGTGAGCGGGACCAGGCCCCACGGCAGGAGCCTAGGGAGGCCACCGGAGCCACGGGGGCCAGGGCTGGGCATTTTCCCGGGTGCTCTCTCGGGTCCCGGGCGCCCTCTCCCGCCCGGGGAGTGCCCACGCCGTCCCTTGACCCCCGCAGGACGCCTGCATCCCGCCATAAGCGGCCCACCTCCTCCATGGAGCACGGACACGGGGGGCCGGGGTGCGAGCAACTGGCCTACGTGGCGGCAAACCCGCAGACCCCTCCGTCCCGTCCCCGCCACTGCGAAGATCCCCCTGTTCTTCCATCCGTAAAGGGGTCCCCCTTTACGGATGGAAGAACAGGGGGGAGGCGCCCAGGAGATGGCTTTTGTCCGAGCCGCGGCTGGGTGGTTTTCGGGCCAAGAGGCGGGGCCGCGCAGGCGCAAGCAGGCCCCCCCACCACAAGCATCCCTCCGGGCAACGTGCCCCCCCCCGCCCCCCCTTGAGATATCAGGCCAGGTTCACAGGGTCCCTGGGCTGGTGTCAGAGTTAACGGATGCCCTCCCTGCCACCCAGAGGACCGTGCGTTTTCCCGTGGACCACACTTCCCAGCAGCCCTCCCACCCCCGCAGAGGCAGAGTGCCAGGGAAGAACTAGGGGCCTGGGGCCGGCAAGAGGGGCCGGCCACGGTTCCGCGCCAGGTGGAGCGGGTCCCGGCCGGCGGGCGGGACCCTCGTCCACGGACCGGTTCTCCCGAGGGGAGTCTGGCCTGTGCCCCGCCTGGGAGGCTAACAGCCTAGCTTCGCCTGCAACGCCCCCACCCTGCCACAAGGCGGCAGACTTGGACCCAGCCGCTTCAACCCTCCAGTCTCTGCTGAACCACCCAAAAATGGAGTGTGACCGCTGCGACCTCAGTCCCCCAGAGCTCGAACCCCCACCTCTGTGAGGGAATGGGCGGCCTCCTGTCCTTGGCGTCCGCAACAGGCATTCACCTGCGGTGAACCTGGGCCTCGGGCGAGCAGGGCCAGGCCCCATGGTAGGAGCCCCGGGGGAGGCAATGGCAGCCTCTGCGGCCAGGCCTCGGGCTCTCCCCGGGGCTCTCTCGGGGCACGGGCACCCTCTCTCGCCGAGAGAGTGCCCACGCCGTCCCTTGACCCCCGCGAGACACCTGCTTCCCGTGATAAGAGGCCCCCTGCCTCCATGGAGCTTGGAACTCTGGGGCCGGGCTGCGGGTCACTGGGCTAAGGGGCTGGAAACGCGCAGACCCCTCCGTCCCGACCGCCCCACTGCGAAGATCCCCCTGTTCTTCCATCCGTAAGGGGGTCGCCCCTTACGGATGGAAGAACAGGGGGGAGGCCCCCAGGAGATGGCATTTGGCAGAGCCGCAGCTGGCCCGTTTCGGGCCAAGACGCGGGACCCGGCAGGTAGAGGGCAGGCAGCCCCACCAGGAGCCTCCCTCGGGGCAACGGGCCCCACCCTGGACATATCAGGGCCTGCTTCACAGGGTCCCTGGGGTCCTGTCCGTGGAACTGGAAGCTCTCCCCGCCACCCAGAGGTCCGTTCCTTTTCCCGTGGACCACACTTGCCAGCGCGTCTCCCACCCCGACAGAGGCAGAGTGCCAGGGAAGAACTAGGGACCCGGGGGCCTGGATGAGGTGCGCGCACCGGGTTCCGCGCCTGGTGGGCAGGGGCCCGGGCGGGCCGGACCCACGCCCAGGGACCCCGTCTCCCGGGGGGACTCGGGCCTGAGACCTGCCTGGGGGGCTAAGAGTCTTTCTTGGCTCCGAAGGCCCCACCCTGCCCCGAGGCGGCAAACGTGCACCCAGACGCATCTACTCTCTAAAGTCTGGGCTGGACTTCCAGAGAAGGGACTGTGTCCGCTGGGACCCGGGTCCCACAGAGCTCGAACCCCCCTCCCCGTGAAGGCATCCGCGGCCTGCGGTCCTTGGTGTCCGCAAAAGGCATTCACCTGCGGAGAACCTGGGCCCAGGTGAGCGGGACCAGGCCCCACGGCAGGAGCCTAGGGAGGCCACCGGAGCCACGGGGGCCAGGGCTGGGCATTTTCCCGGGTGCTCTCTCGGGTCCCGGGCGCCCTCTCCCGCCCGGGGAGTGCCCACGCCGTCCCTTGACCCCCGCAGGACGCCTGCATCCCGCCATAAGCGGCCCACCTCCTCCATGGAGCACGGACACGGGGGGCCGGGGTGCGAGCAACTGGCCTACGTGGCGGCAAACCCGCAGACCCCTCCGTCCCGTCCCCCGCCACTGCGAAGATCCCCCTGTTCTTCCATCCGTAAAGGGGTCCCCCTTTACGGATGGAAGAACAGGGGGGAGGCGCCCAGGAGATGGCTTTTGTCCGAGCCGCGGCTGGGTGGTTTTCGGGCCAAGAGGCGGGGCCGCGCAGGCGCAAGCAGGCCCCCCCACCACAAGCATCCCTCCGGGCAACGTGCCCCCCCCCCGCCCCCCCTTGAGATATCAGGCCAGGTTCACAGGGTCCCTGGGCTGGTGTCAGAGTTAACGGATGCCCTCCCTGCCACCCAGAGGACCGTGCGTTTTCCCGTGGACCACACTTCCCAGCAGCCCTCCCACCCCCGCAGAGGCAGAGTGCCAGGGAAGAACTAGGGGCCTGGGGCCGGCAAGAGGGGCCGGCCACGATTCCGCGCCAGGTGGAGCGGGTCCCGGCCGGCGGGCGGGACCCTCGTCCACGGACCGGTTCTCCCGAGGGGAGTCTGGCCTGTGCCCCGCCTGGGAGGCTAACAGCCTAGCTTCGCCTGCAACGCCCCCCACCCTGCCACAAGGCGGCAGACTTGGACCCAGCCGCTTCAACCCTCCAGTCTCTGCTGAACCACCCAAAAATGGAGTGTGACCGCTGCGACCTCAGTCCCCCAGAGCTCGAACCCCCACCTCTGTGAGGGAATGGGCGGCCTCCTGTCCTTGGCGTCCGCAACAGGCATTCACCTGCGGTGACCTGGGCCTCGGGCGAGCAGGGCCAGGCCCCATGGTAGGAGCCCCGGGGGAGGCAATGGCAGCCTCTGCGGCCAGGCCTCGGGCTCTCCCCGGGGCTCTCTCGGGGCACGGGCACCCTCTCTCGCCTAGAGAGTGCCCACGCCGTCCCTTGACCCCCGCGAGACACCTGCTTCCCGTGATAAGAGGCCCCCTGCCTCCATGGAGCTTGGAACTCTGGGGCCGGGCTGCGGGTCACTGGGCTAAGTGGCTGGAAACGCGCAGACCCCTCCGTCCCGACCGCCCCACTGCGAAGATCCCCCCTGTTCTTCCATCCGTAAGGGGGTCGCCCCTTACGGATGGAAGAGCAGGGGGGAGGCCCCCAGGAGATGGCATTTGGCAGAGCCGCAGCTGGCCCGTTTCGGGCCAAGACGCGGGACCCCGGCAGGTAGAGGGCAGGCAGCCCCACCAGGAGCCTCCCTCGGGGCAACGGGCCCCACCCTGGACATATCAGGCCTGCTTCACAGGGTCCCTGGGGTCCTGTCCGTGGAACTGGAAGCTCTCCCCGCCACCCAGAGGTCCGTTCCTTTTCCCGTGGACCACACTTGCCAGCGCGTCTCCCACCCCGGCAGAGGCAGAGTGCCAGGGAAGAACTAGGGACCCGGGGCCTGGATGAGGTGCGCGCCCGGGTTCCGCGCCTGGTGGGCAGGGGCCCGGGCGGGCCGGACCCACGCCCAGGGACCCCGTCTCCCGGGGGGCCTCGGGCCTGAGACCTGCCTGGGGGGCTAAGAGTCTTTCTTGGCTCCGAAGGCCCCACCCTGCCCCGAGGCGGCAAACGTGCACCCAGACGCATCTACTCTCTAAAGTCTGGGCTGGACTTCCAGAGAAGGGACTGTGTCCGCTGGGACCCGGGTCCCACAGAGCTCGAACCCCCTCCCCGTGAAGGCATCCGCGGCCTGTGGTCCTTGGTGTCCGCAAAAGGCATTCACCTGCGGAGAACCTGGGCCCAGGTGAGCGGGACCAGGCCCCACGGCAGGAGCCTAGGGAGGCCACCGGAGCCACGGGGGCCAGGGCTGGGCATTTTCCCGGGTGCTCTCTCGGGTCCCGGGCGCCCTCTCCCGCCCGGGGAGTGCCCACGCCGTCCCTTGACCCCCGCAGGACGCCTGCATCCCGCCATAAGCGGCCCACCTCCTCCATGGAGCACGGACACGGGGGGCCGGGGTGCGAGCAACTGGCCTACGTGGCGGCAAACCCGCAGACCCCTCCGTCCCGTCCCCCGCCACAGCGAAGATCCCCCTGTTCTTCCATCCGTAAAGGGGTCCCCCTTTACGGATGGAAGAACAGGGGGGAGGCGCCCAGGAGATGGCTTTTGTCCGAGCCGCGGCTGGGTGGTTTTCGGGCCAAGAGGCGGGGCCCGCGCAGGCGCAAGCAGGCCCCCCCACCACAAGCATCCCTCCGGGCAACGTGCCCCCCCCGCCCCGCCTTGAGATATCAGGCCAGGTTCACAGGGTCCCTGGGCTGGTGTCAGAGTTAACGGATGCCCTCCCTGCCACCCAGAGGACCGTGCGTTTTCCCGTGGACCACACTTCCCAGCAGCCCTCCCACCCCCGCAGAGGCAGAGTGCCAGGGAAGAACTAGGGGCCTGGGGCCGGCAAGAGGGGCCGGCCACGGTTCCGCGCCAGGTGGAGCGGGTCCCGCCCGGCGGGCGGGCGGGGCGGGCGGGACCCCTCGTCCACGGACCGGTTCTCCCGAGGGGAGTCTGGCCTGTGCCCCGCCTGGGAGGCTAACAGCCTAGCTTCGCCTGCAACGCCCCCCACCCTGCCACAAGGCGGCAGACTTGGACCCAGCCGCTTCAAACCCTCCAGTCTCTGCTGAACCACCCAAAAATGGAGTGTGACCGCTGCGACCTCAGTCCCCCAGAGCTCGAACCCCCACCTCTGTGAGGGAATGGGCGGCCTCCCGTCCTTGGCGTCCGCAACAGGCATTCACCTGCGGTGAACCTGGGCCTCGGGCGAGCAGGGCCAGGCCCCATGGTAGGAGCCCCGGGGGAGGCAACGGGCAGCCTCTGCGGCCAGGCCTCGGGCTCTCCCCGGGGCTCTCTCGGGGCACGGGCACCCTCTCTCGCCTAGAGAGTGCCCACGCCGTCCCTTGACCCCCGCGAGACACCTGCTTCCCGTGATAAGAGGCCCCCTGCCTCCATGGAGCTTGGAACTCTGGGGCCGGGCTGCGGGTCACTGGGCTAAGTGGCTGGAAACGCGCAGACCCCTCCGTCCCGACCGCCCCACTGCGAAGATCCCCCTGTTATTCCATCCGTAAGGGGGTCGCCCCTTACGGATGGAAGAACAGGGGGGAGGCCCCCAGGAGATGGCATTTGGCAGAGCCGCAGCTGGCCCGTTTCGGGCCAAGACGCGGGACCCGGCAGGTAGAGGGCAGGCAGCCCCACCAGGAGCCTCCCTCGGGGCAACGGGCCCCACCCTGGACATATCAGGCCTGCTTCACAGGGTCCCTGGGGTCCTGTCCGTGGAACTGGAAGCTCTCCCCGCCACCCAGAGGTCCGTTCCTTTTCCCGTGGACCACACTTGCCAGCGCGTCTCCCACCCCGGCAGAGGCAGAGTGCCAGGAAGAACTAGGGACCCGGGGCCTGGATGAGGTGCGCGCCCGGGTTCCGCGCCTGGTGGGCAGGGGCCCGGGCGGGCCGGACCCACGCCCAGGGACCCCCGTCTCCCGGGGGGCCTCGGGCCTGAGACCTGCCTGGGGGGCTAAGAGTCTTTCTTGGCTCCGAAGGCCCCACCCTGCCCCGAGGCGGCAAACGTGCACCCAGACGCATCTACTCTCTAAAGTCTGGGCTGGACTTCCAGAGAAGGGACTGTGTCCGCTGGGACCCGGGTCCCACAGAGCTCGAACCCCCCTCCCCGTGAAGGCATCCGCGGCCTGTGGTCCTCGGTGTCCGCAAAAGGCATTCACCTGCGGAGAACCTGGGCCCAGGTGAGAGGGACCAGGCCCCACGGCAGGAGCCTAGGGAGGCCACCGGAGCCACGGGGGCCAGGGCTGGGCATTTTCCCGGGTGCTCTCTCGGGTCCCGGGCGCCCTCTCCCGCCCGGGGAGTGCCCACGCCGTCCCTTGACCCCCGCAGGACGCCTGCATCCCGCCATAAGCGGCCCACCTCCTCCATGGAGCACGGACACGGGGGGCCGGGGTGCGAGCAACTGGCCTACGTGGCGGCAAACCCGCAGACCCCTCCGTCCCGTCCCCGCCACTGCGAAGATCCCCTGTTCTTCCATCCGTAAAGGGGTCCCCCTTTACGGATGGAAGAACAGGGGGGAGGCGCCCAGGAGATGGCTTTTGTCCGAGCCGCGGCTGGGTGGTTTTCGGGCCAAGAGGCGGGGCCGCGCAGGCGCAAGCAGGCCCCCCCACCACAAGCATCCCTCCGGGCAACGTGCCCCCCCCCCGCCCCCCCCTTGAGATATCAGGCCAGGTTCACAGGGTCCCTGGGCTGGTGTCAGAGTTAACGGATGCCCTCCCTGCCACCCAGAGGACCGTCGCGTTTTCCCCGTGGACCACACTTCCCAGCAGCCCTCCCACCCCCGCAGAGGCAGAGTGCCAGGGAAGAACTAGGGGCCTGGGGCCGGCAAGAGGGGCCGGCCACGGTTCCGCGCCAGGTGGAGCGGTCCCGGCCGGCGGGCGGGACCCTCGTCCACGGACCGGTTCTCCCGAGGGGAGTCTGGCCTGTGCCCCGCCTGGGAGGCTAACAGCCTAGCTTCGCCTGCAACGCCCCCACCCTGCCACAAGGCGGCAGACTTGGACCCAGCCGCTTCAACCCTCCAGTCTCTGCTGAACCACCCAAAAATGGAGTGTGACCCGCTGCGACCTCAGTCCCCCAGAGCTCGAACCCCCACCTCTGTGAGGGAATGGGCGGCCTCCTGTCCTTGGCGTCCGCAACAGGCATTCACCTGCGGTGAACCTGGGCCTCGGGCGAGCAGGGCCAGGCCCCATGGTAGGAGCCCCGGGGGAGGCAATGGCAGCCTCTGCGGCCAGGCCTCGGGCTCTCCCCGGGGCTCTCTCGGGGCAACGGGCACCCTCTCTCGCCTAGAGAGTGCCCACAGCCGTCCCTTGACCCCCGCGAGACACCTGCTTCCCGTGATAAGAGGCCCCCTGCCTCCATGGAGCTTGGAACTCTGGGGCCGGGCTGCGGGTCACTGGGCTAAGTGGCTGGAAACGCGCAGACCCCTCCGTCCCGACCGCCCCACTGCGAAGATCCCCCCTGTTCTTCCATCCGTAAGGGGGTCGCCCCTTACGGATGGAAGAGCAGGGGGGAGGCCCCCAGGAGATGGCATTTGGCAGAGCCGCAGCTGGCCCGTTTCGGGCCAAGACGCGGGACCCCGGCAGGTAGAGGGCAGGCAGCCCCACCAGGAGCCTCCCTCGGGGCAACGGGCCCCACCCTGGACATATCAGGCCTGCTTCACAGGGTCCCTGGGGTCCTGTCCGTGGAACTGGAAGCTCTCCCCGCCACCCAGAGGTCCGTTCCTTTTCCCGTGGACCACACTTGCCAGCGCGTCTCCCACCCCGGCAGAGGCAGAGTGCCAGGGAAGAACTAGGGACCCCGGGGCCTGGATGAGGTGCGCGCCCGGGTTCCGCGCCTGGTGGGCAGGGGCCCGGGCGGGCCGGACCCACGCCCAGGGACCCCGACTCCCGGGGGGACTCGGGCCTGAGACCTGCCTGGGGGGCTAAGAGTCTTTCTTGGCTCCGAAGGCCCCACCCTGCCCCGAGGCGGCAAACGTGCACCCAGACGCATCTACTCTCTAAAGTCTGGGCTGGACTTCCAGAGAAGGGACTGTGTCCGCTGGGACCCGGGTCCCACAGAGCTCGAACCCCCTCCCCGTGAAGGCATCCGCGGCCTGTGGTCCTTGGTGTCCGCAAAAGGCATTCACCTGCGGAGAACCTGGGCCCAGGTGAGCGGGACCAGGCCCCACGGCAGGAGCCTAGGGGAGGCCACCGGAGCCACGGGGGCCAGGGCTGGGCATTTTCCCGGGTGCTCTCTCGGTCCCGGGCGCCCTCTCCCGCCCGGGGAGTGCCCCACGCCGTCCCTTGACCCCCGCAGGACGCCTGCATCCCGCCATAAGCGGCCCACCTCCTCCATGGAGCACGGACACGGGGGGCCGGGGTGCGAGCAACTGGCCTACGTGGCGGCAAACCCGCAGACCCCTCCGTCCCGTCCCCGCCACAGCGAAGATCCCCCTGTTCTTCCATCCGTAAAGGGGTCCCCCTTTACGGATGGAAGAACAGGGGGGAGGCGCCCAGGAGATGGCTTTTGTCCGAGCCGCGGCTGGGTGGTTTTCGGGCCAAGAGGCGGGGCCGCGCAGGCGCAAGCAGGCCCCCCCACCACAAGCATCCCTCCGGGCAACGTGCCCCCCCCCCGCCCCCCCTTGAGATATCAGGCCAGGTTCACAGGGTCCCTGGGCTGGTGTCAGAGTTAACGGATGCCCTCCCTGCCACCCAGAGGACCGTGCGTTTTCCCGTGGACCACACTTCCCAGCAGCCCTCCCACCCCCCGCAGAGGCAGAGTGCCAGGGAAGAACTAGGGGCCTGGGGCCGGCAAGAGGGGCCGGCCACGGTTCCGCGCCAGGTGGAGCGGGTCCCGGCCGGCGGGCGGGACCCTCGTCCACGGACCGGTTCTCCCGAGGGGAGTCTGGCCTGTGCCCCGCCTGGGAGGCTAACAGCCTAGCTTCGCCTGCAACGCCCCCACCCTGCCACAAGGCGGCAGACTTGGACCCAGCCGCTTCAACCCTCCAGTCTCTGCTGAACCACCCAAAAATGGAGTGTGACCGCTGCGACCTCAGTCCCCCAGAGCTCGAACCCCCACCTCTGTGAGGGAATGGGCGGCCTCCTGTCCTTGGCGTCCGCAACAGGCATTCACCTGCGGTGAACCTGGGCCTCGGGCGTGCAGGGCCAGGCCCCATGTTAGGAGCCCCGGGGGAGGCAATGGCAGCCTCTGCGGCCAGGCCTCGGGCTCTCCCCGGGGCTCTCTCGGGGCACGGGCACCCTCTCTCGCCTAGAGAGTGCCCACGCCGTCCCTTGACCCCCGCGAGACACCTGCTTCCCGTGATAAGAGGCCCCCCTGCCTCCATGGAGCTTGGAACTCTGGGGCCGGGCTGCGGGTCACTGGGCTAAGGGGCTGGAAACGCGCAGACCCCTCCGTCCCGACCGCCCCACTGCGAAGATCCCCCCTGCTTCTTCCATCCGTAAGGGAC
>NW_026527465.1:0-39240 GCF_022682495.2 Desmodus rotundus
CCCAGAGGACGCGCGTTTTCCCGTGGACCACCCTTAGCAGCAAGTCCTCTAGGCCCGCAGAGGCAGAGCGCCCGGGGAAGCCCTGGGGACCTGGGGCCGGGACCGGGGGCCAGCCAAGGTTCCGGGCCAGGTGAAGCGGGCCTTGACGGGCGGGACCCTCGCCTACGGACCGGTTCTGCCGTGGGGTCTCAGGCCTGTGCCCAGCTCAGGCCGCTCAGAGTCCTCCTTTGGCTCAAACTGCCCCACACTGCCCCCAGGCGGCAAACTTGGACCCGCGGCTTGCACTCTCTAAAGTCTGTGCTAATACGTGACAAGGGACTGTGACCCTGCAACCTGGGTCTCCCAGAGCTCCAACCCCCCTATCTGTGAAGGCCGCGGCGGCCTCTTGCCCTTGGTGTCCGCAAAAGGCATTCACCTGCGGCGAACCTGAGCCCGGGTGCGTAGCGCCAGGTACTTGAAAGGAACTTGGGGAGGCCATGGAGCCACGGGGGCCGGGCCTGCGGATTTTCACCGGGGCTCTCTCTGGGCGCAGGCACCCTCTCTCGCCGGGGATTCCCCACGCCGCCCCTTGACCCATGCAGGCCACCTGCGTCCCACGATAAGCGGCCCTCTGCCTCCATGGGGATCAGACTCGTGCGGCCGGGGCGTGAGCAAGTGGCCTACGTGGCCGCAAATCCGCAGACCCCTCCGTCCGGTCACCCCCACTGCGAAGATCCCCCTGTTCTTCCATCCGTAAAGGGGACCCCCTTTACGGATGGAAGAACAGGGGGGAGGCCCCCAGGAGATGGCTTTTGTCGGAGCCGCGCCTGGCTGGTTTCGATCCAAGACAGCGGCCGGGCAGGGGCAGAGCTGGCCCCCCCTCCAAAAACCTCCCTTGGGGAAACGTGACCCACCCCTGAGATATCAGGTCGGGTTCACAGGGTCCCTGGGCTGCTGTCCAAGGAATGGAAGCCCTCCCTGCCACCCAGAGGACCGCGCGTTTTCCCGTGGACCACCCTTAGCAGCAAGTCCTCTAGGCCCGCAGAGGCACAGCGCCCGGGGAAGCCCTGGGGACCTGGGGCCGGGACCGGTGGTCAGCCAAGGTTCCGGGTCAGGTGGAGCGGGCCTTGGCGGGCGGGACCCTCGCCCACGGACCGGTTCTGCCGTGGGGTCTCAGGCCTGTGCCCAGCTCAGGCCGCTCAGAGTCCTCCTTTGGCTCAAACTGCCCCACACTGCCCCCAGGCGGCAAACTTGGACCCGCGGCTTCCACTCTCTAAAGTCTGTGCTACCTACGTGACAAGGGACTGTGACCCTGCAACCTGGGTCTCCCAGAGCTCCAACCCCCCTATCTGTGAAGGCCGCGGCGGCCTCTTGCCCTTGGTGTACGCAAAAGGCATTCACCTGCGGCGAACCTGAGCCCGGGTGCGTAGCGCCAGGTACTTGAAAGGAACTTGGGGAGGCCATGGAGCCACGGGGGCCGGGCCTGCGGATTTTCACCGGGGCTCTCTCTGGGCGCAGGCACCCTCTCTCGCCGGGGATTCCCCACGCCGCCCCTTGACCCATGCAGGCCACCTGCGTCCCACGATAAGCGGCCCTCTGCCTCCATGGGGCTCAGACCCGTGCGGCCGGGGCGTGAGCAAGTGGCCTAAGTGGCCGCAAACCCGCAGACCCCTCCGTCCGGTCACCCCCACTGCGAAGATCCCCCTGTTCTTCCATGCGTAAAGGGGACCCCCTTTACGGATGGAAGAACAGGGGGGAGGCCCCCAGGAGATGGCTTTTGTCGGAGCCGCGCCTGGCTGGTTTCGATCCAAGACAGCGGCCGGGCAGGGGCAGGGCAGGACCCCCTCCAAAAACCTCCCTTGGGGAAACGTGACCCACCCCTGAGATATCAGGTCGGGTTCACAGGGTCCCTGGGCTGCTGTCCAAGGAATGGAAGCCCTCCCTGCCACCCAGAGGACCGCGCGTTTTCCCGTGGACCACCCTTAGCAGCAAGTCCTCTAGGCCCGCAGAGGCAGAGCGCCCGGGGAAGCCCTGGGGACCTGGGGCCGGGACCGGGGGCCCTCCAAGGTTCCGGGCCAGGTGGAGCGGGCCTTGGCGGGCGGGACCCTCGCCTACGGACCGGTTCTGCCGTGGGGTCTCAGGCCTGTGCCCAGCTCAGGCCGCTCAGAGTCCTCCTTTGGCTCAAACTGCCCCACACTGCCCCCAGGCGGCAAACTTGGACCCGCGGCTTCCACTCTCTAAAGTCTGTGCTACCTACGTGACAAGGGACTGTGACCCTGCAACCTGGGTCTCCCAGAGCTCCAACCCCCCTATCTGTGAAGGCCGCGGCGGCCTCTTGCCCTTGGTGTCCGCAAAAGGCATTCACCTGCGGCGAACCTGAGCCCGGGTGCGTAGCGCCAGGTACTTGAAAGAAACTTGGGGAGGCCATGGAGCCACGGGGGCCGGGCCTGCGGATTTTCACCGGGGCTCTCTCGGGGCGCAGGCACCCTCTCTCGCCGGGGATTCCCCACGCCGCCCCTTGACCCATGCAGGCCACCTGCGTCCCACGATAAGCGGCCCTCTGCCTCCATGGGGCTCAGACCCGTGCGGCCGGGGCGTGAGCAAGTGGCCTAAGTGGCCGCAAACCCGCAGACCCCTCCGTCCGGTCACCCCCCTGCGAAGATCCCCCTGTTCTTCCATCCGTAAAGGGGACCCCCTTTACGGATGGAAGAACAGGGGGGAGGCCCCCAGGAGATGGCTTTTGTCGCAGCCGCGCCTGGCTGGTTTCGATCCAAGACAGCGGCCGGGCAGGGGCAGGGCAGGCCCCCCCTCCAAAAACCTCCCTTGGGGAAACGTGACCCACCCCTGAGATATCAGGTCGGGTGCACAGGGTCCCTGGGCTGCTGTCCAAGGAATGGAAGCCCTCCCTGCCACCCAGAGGACCGCTCGTTTTCCCGTGGACCACCCTTAGCAGCAAGTCCTCTAGGCCCGCAGAGGCAGAGCGCCCGGGGAAGCCCTGGGGACCTGGGGCCGTGACCGGGGGCCCTCCAAGGTTCCGGGCCAGGTGGAGCGGGCCTTGGCGGGCGGGACCCTCGCCCACGGACCGGTTCTGCCGTGGGGTCTCAGGCCTGTGCCCAGCTCAGGCCGCTCAGAGTCCTCCTTTGGCTCAAACTGCCCCACACTGCCCCCACGCGGCAAACTTGGACCCGCGGCTTCCACTCTCTAAAGTCTGTGCTACCTATGTGACAAGGGACTGTGACCCTGCAACCTGGGTCTCCCAGAGCTCCAACCCCCCTATCTGTGAAGGCCTCGGCGCCCTCTTGCCCTTGGTGTCCGCAAAAGGCATTCCCCTGCGGCGAACCTGAGCCCGGGTGCGTAGCGCCAGGTACTTCAAAGGAACTTGGGGAGGCCATGGAGCCACGGGGGCCGGGCCTGCGCATTTTCACCGGGGCTCTATCGGGGCGCAGGCACGCTCTCTCGCCGGGGATTCCCCACGCCGCCCCTTGACCCATGCAGGCGACCTGGGTCCCACGATAAGCGGCCCTCTGCCTCCATGGGGCTCAGACCCGTGCGGCCGGGGCGTGAGCAACTGGCCTAAGTGGCCGCAAACCCGCAGACCCCTCCGTCCGGTCACCCCCACTGCGAAGATCCCCCTGTTCTTCCATCCGTAAAGGGGACCCCCTTTACGGATGGAAGAACAGGGGGGAGGCCCCCAGGAGATGGCTTTTGTCGCATCCGCGCCTGGCTGGTTTCGATCCAAGACAGCGGCCGGGCAGGGGCAGGGCAGGCCCCCCCTCCAAAAACCTCCCTTGGGGAAACGTGACCCACCCCTGAGATATCAGGTCGGGTTCACAGGGTCCCTGGGCTGCTGTCCAAGGAATGGAAGCCCTCCCTGCCACCCAGAGGACCGCGCGTTTTCCCGTGGACCACCCTTAGCAGCAAGTCCTCTAGGCCCGCAGAGGCAGAGCGCCCGGGGAAGCCCTGCGGACCTGGGGCCGGGACCGGGGGCCAGCCAAGGTTCCGGGCCAGGTGGAGCGGGCCTTGGCGGGCGGGACCCTCGCCCACGGACCGGTTCTGCCGTGGGGTCTCAGGCCTGTGCCCAGCTCAGGCCGCTCAGAGTCCTCCTTTGGCTCAAACTGCCCCACACTGCCCCCAGGCGGCAATTGTGGACCCGCGGCTTCCACTCTCTAAAGTCTGTGCTACCTACGTGACAAGGGACTGTGACCCTGCAACCTGGGTCTCCCAGAGCTCCAACCCCCTATCTGTGAAGGCCGCGGCGGCCTCTTGCCCTTGGTGTCCGGAAAAGGCATTCACCTGCGGCGAACCTGAGCCCGGGTGCGTAGCGCCAGGTACTTGAAAGGAACTTGGGGAGGCCATGGAGCCACGGGGGCCGGGCCTGCGGATTTTCACCGGGGCTCTCTCTGGGCGCAGGCACCCTCTCTCGCCGGGGATTCCCCACGCCGCCCCTTGACCCATGCAGGCCACCTGCGTCCCACGATAAGCGGCCCTCTGCCTCCATGGGGCTCAGACCCGTGCGGCCGGGGCGTGAGCAAGTGGCCTAAGTGGCCGCAAACCCGCAGACCCCTCCGTCCGGTCACCCCCACTGCGAAGATCCCCCTGTTCTTCCATCCGTAAAGGGGACCCCCTTTACGGATGGAAGAACAGGGGGGAGGCCCCCAGGAGATGGCTTTTGTCGGAGCCGCGCCTGGCTGGTTTCGATCCAAGACAGCGGCCGGGCAGGGGCAGGGCAGGCCCCCCCTCCAAAAACCTCCCTTGGGGAAACGTGACCCACCCCTGAGATATCAGGTCGGGTTCACAGGGTCCCTGGGCTGCTGTCCAAGGAATGGAAGCCCTCCCTGCCACCCAGAAGACCGCTCGTTTTCCCGTGGACCACCCTTAGCAGCAAGTCCTCTAGGCCCGCAGAGGCAGATCGCCCCGGGAAGCCCTGGGGACCTGGGGCCGGGACCGGGGGCCAGCCAAGGTTCCGGGCCAGGTGGAGCGGGCCTTGGCGGGCGGGACCCTCGCCCACGGACCGGTTCTGCCGTGGGGTCTCAGGCCTGTGCCCAGCTCAGGCCGCTCAGAGTCCTCCTTTGGCTCAAACTGCCCCACACTGCCCCCAGGCGGCAAACTTGGACCCGCGGCTTCCACTCTCTAAAGTCTGTGCTACCTACGTGACAAGGGACTGTGACCCTGCAACCTGGGTCTCCCAGAGCTCCAACCCCCTATCTGTGAAGGCCGCGGCGGCCTCTTGCCCTTGGTGTCCGGAAAAGGCATTCACCTGCGGCGAACC
Organism: Desmodus rotundus; assembly: GCF_022682495.2. Lineage (NCBI taxonomy): Eukaryota > Metazoa > Chordata > Mammalia > Chiroptera > Phyllostomidae > Desmodus > Desmodus rotundus. The sequence goes on from NW_026527465.1 coordinate 5,249, forward strand.
TGAGCCCGGGTGCGTAGCGCCAGGTACTTGAAAGGAACTTGGGGAGGCCATGGAGCCACGGGGGCCGGGCCTGCGGATTTTCACCGGGGCTCTCTCTGGGCGAAGGCACCCTCTCTCGCCGGGGATTCCCCACGCCGCCCCTTGACCCATGCAGGCCACCTGCGTCCCACGATAAGCGGCCCTCTGCCTCCATGGGGCTCAGACCCGTGCGGCCGGGGCGTGAGCAACTGTCCTAAGTGGCCGCAAACCCGCAGACCCCTCCGTCCGGTCACCCCCACTGCGAAGATCCCCCTGTTCTTCCATCCGTAAAGGGGACCCCCTTTACGGATGGAAAAACAGGGGGGAGGCCCCCAGGAGATGGCTTTTGTCGGAGCCGCGCCTGGCTGGTTTCGATCCAAGACAGCGGCCGGGCAGGGGCAGTGCAGGCCCCCCCTCCAAAAACCTCCCTTGGGGAAACGTGACCCACCCCTGAGATATCAGGTCGGGTTCACAGGGTCCCTGGGCTGCTGTCCAAGGAATGGAAGCCCTCCCTGCCACCCAGAGGACCGCGCGTTTTCCCGTGGACCACCCTTAGCAGCAAGTCCTCTAGGCCCGCAGAGGCAGAGCGCCCGGGGAAGCCCTGGGGACCTGGGGCCGGGACCGGGGGCCAGCCAAGGTTCCGGGCCAGGTGGAGCGGGCCTTGGCGGGCGGGACCCTCGCCCACGGACCGGTTCTGCCGTGGGGTCTCAGGCCTGTGCCCAGCTCAGGCCACTCAGAGTCCTCCTGTGGCTCAAACTGCCCCACACTGCCCCCAGGCGGCAAACTTGGACCCGCGGCTTCCACTCTCTAAAGTCTGTGCTACCTACGTGACAAGGGACTGTGACCCTGCAACCTGGGTCTCCCAGAGCTCCAACCCACCTATGTGTGAAGGCCGGGGCGGCCTCTTGCCCTTGGTGTCCGGAAAAGGCATTCGCCTGCGGCGAACCTGAGCCCGGGTGCGTAGCGCCAGGTACTTGAAAGGAACTTGGGGAGGCCATGGAGCCACGGGGGCCGGGCCTGGGGATTTTCACCGGGGCTCTCTCTGGGCGCAGGCACCCTCTCTCGCCGGGGATTCCCCACGCCGCCCCTTGACCCATGCAGGCCACCTGCGTCCCACGATAAGCGGCCCTCTGCCTCCATGGGGCTCAGACCCGTGCGGCCGGGGCGTGAGCAAGTGGCCTAAGTGGCCGCAAACCCGCAGACCCCTCCGTCCGGTCACCCCCACTGCGAAGATCCCCCTGTTCTTCCATCCGTAAAGGGGACCCCCTTTACGGATGGAAGAACAGGGGGGAGGCCCCCAGGAGATGGCTTTTGTCGGAGCCGCGCCTGGCTGGTTTCGATCCAAGACAGCGGCCGGGCAGGGGCAGGGCAGGCCCCCCCTCCAAAAACCTCCCTTGGGGAAACGTGACCCACCCCTGAGATATCAGGTCGGGTTCACAGGGTCCCTGGGCTGCTGTCCAAGGAATGGAAGCCCTCCCTGCCACCCAGAGGACCGCGTGTTTTCCCGTGGACCACCCTTAGCAGCAAGTCCTCTAGGCCCGCAGAGGCAGAGCGCCCGGGGAAGCCCTGGGGACCTGGGGCCGGGACCGGGGGCCAGCCAAGGTTCCGGGCCAGGTGGAGCGGGCCTTGGAGGGCGGGACCCTCGCCCACGGACCGGTTCTGCCGTGGGGTCTCAGGCCTGTGCCCAGCTCAGGCCACTCAGAGTCCTCCTGTGGCTCAAACTGCCCCACACTGCCCCCAGGCAGCAAACTTGGACCCGCGGCTTCCACTCTTAAAAGTCTGTGCTACCTACGTGACAAGGGACTGTGACCCTGCAACCTGGGTCTCCCAGAGCTCCAACCCCCCTATCTGTGAAGGCCGGGGCGGCCTCTTGCCCTTGGTGTCCGGAAAAGGCATTCGCCTGCGGCGAACCTGAGCCCGGGGGCGTAGCGCCAGGTATTGAAAGGAACTTGGGGAGGCCATGGAGCCACGGGGGCCGGGCCTGGGGAATTTCACCGGGGCTCTCTCTGGGCGCAGGCACCCTCTCTCGCCGGGGATTCCCCACGCCGCCCCTTGACCCATGCAGGCCACCTGCGTCCCACGATAAGCGGCCCTCTGCCTCCATGGGGCTCAGACCCGTGCGGCCGGGGCGTGAGCAAGTGGCCTAAGTGGCCGCAAACCCGCAGACCCCTCCGTCCGGTCACCCCCACTGCGAAGATCCCCCTGTTCTTCCATCCGTAAAGGGGACCTCCTTTACGGATGGAAGAACAGGGGGGAGGCCCCCAGGAGATGGCTTTTGTCGGAGCCGCGCCTGGCTGGTTTCGATCCAAGACAGCGGCCGGGCAGGGGCAGGGCAGGCCCCCCCTCCAAAAACCTCCCTTGGGGAAACGTGACCCACCCCTGAGATATCAGGTCGGGTTCACAGGGTCCCTGGGCTGCTGTCCAAGGAATGGAAGCCCTCCCTGCCACCCAGAGGACCGCGTGTTTTCCCGTGGACCACCCTTAGCAGCAAGTCCTCTAGGCCCGCAGAGGCAGAGCGCCCGGGGAAGCCCTGGGGACCTGGGGCCAGGACCGGGGGCCAGCCAAGGTTCCGGGCCAGGTGGAGCGGGCCTTGGCTGGCGGGACCCTCGCCCACGGACCGGTTCTGCCGTGGGGTCTCAGGCCTGTGCCCAGCTCAGGCCGCTCAGAGTCCTCCTTTGGCTCAAACTGCCCCACACTGCCCCCACGCGGCAAACTTGGACCCGCGGCTTCCACTCTGTAAAGTCTGTGCTACCTACGTGACAAGGGACTGTGAACCTGCAACCTGGGTCTCCCAGAGCTCCAACCCCCCTATCTGTGAAGGCCGCGGCGGCCTCTTGCCCTTGGTGTCCGCAAAAGGCATTCACCTGCGGCGAACCTGAGCCCGGGTGCGTAGCCCCAGGTACTTGAAAGGAACTTGGGGAGGCCATGGAGCCACGGGGGCCGGGCCTGCGGATTTTCACCGGGGCTCTCTCGGGGCGCAGGCACCCTCTCTCGCCGGGGATTCCCCACGCCGCCCCTTGATCCATGCAGGCCACCTGCGTCCCACGATAAGCGGCCCTCTGCCTCCATGGGGCTCAGACCCGTGCGGCCGGGTCGTGAGCAAGTGGCCTAAGTGGCCGCAAACCCGCAGACCCCTCCGTCCGGTCACCCCCACTGCGAAGATCCCCCAGTTCTTCCATCCGTAAAGGGGACCCCCTTTACGGATGGAAGAACAGGGGGGAGGCCCCCAGGAGGTGGCTTTTGTCGGAGCCGCGCCTGGCTGGTTTCGATCCAAGACAGCGGCCGGGCAGGGGCAGGGCAGGCCCCCCCTCCAAAAACCTCCCTTGGGGAAACGTGACCCACCCCTGAGATATCAGGTCGGGTTCACAGGGTCCCTGGGCTGCTGTCCAAGGAATGGAAGCCCTCCCTGCCACCCAGAGGACCGCTCGTTCCCGTGGACCACCCTTAGCAGCAAGTCCTCTAGGCCCGCAGAGGCAGAGCGCCCGGGGAAGCCCTGGGGACCTGGGGCCGTGACCGGGGGCCAGCCAAGGTTCCGGGCCAGGTGGAGCGGGCCTTGGCGGGCGGGACCCTCGCCCACGGACCGGTTCTGCCGTGGGGTCTCAGGCCTGTGCCCAGCTCAGGCCGCTCAGAGTCCTCCTTTGGCTCAAACTGCCCCACACTGCCCCCAGGCGGCAAACTTGGACCCGCGGCTTCCACTCTCTAAAGTCTGTGCTACCTATGTGACAAGGGACTGTGACCCTGCAACCTGGGTCTCCCAGAGCTCCAACCCCCCTATCTGTGAAGGCCTCGGCGGCCGCTTGCCCTTGGTGTCCGCAAAAGGCATTCACCTGCGGCGAACCTGAGCCCGGGTGCGTAGCGCCAGGTACTTCAAAGGAACTTGGGGAGGCCATGGAGCCACTGGGGCCGGGCCTGCGGATTTTCACCGGGGCTCTCTCTGGGCGCAGGCACCCTCTCTCGCCGGGGATTCCCCACGCCGCCCCTTGACCCATGCAGGCCACCTGCGTCCCACGATAAGCGGCCCTCTGCCTCCATGGGGCTCAGACCCGTGCGGCCGGGGCGTGAGCAACTGGCCTAAGTGGCGGCAAACCCGCAGACCCCTCCGTCCGGTCACCCCCACTGCGAAGATCCCCCTGTTCTTCCATCCGTAAAGGGGACCCCCTTTACGGATGGAAGAACAGGGGGGAGGCCCCCATGAGATGGCTTTTGTCGGAGCCGCGCCTGGCTGGTTTCGATCCAAGACAGCGGCCGGGCAGGGGCAGGGCAGGCCCCCCCTCCAAAAACCTCCCTTGGGGAAACGTGACCCACCCCTGAGATATCAGGTCGGGTTCACAGGGTCCCTGGGCTGCTGTCCACTGAATGGAAGCCCTCCCTGCCACCCAGAGGACCGCTCGTTTTCCCGTGGACCACCCTTAGCAGCAAGTCCTCTAGGCCCGCAGAGGCAGAGCGCCCGGGGAAGCCCTGGGGACCTGGGGCCGGGACCGGGGGCCAGCCAAGGTTCCGGGCCAGGTGGAGCGGGCCTTGGCGGGCGGGACCCTCGCCCACGGACCGGTTCTGCCGTGGGGTCTCAGGCCTGTGCCCAGCTCAGGCCACTCAGAGTCCTCCTTTGGCTCAAACTGCCCCACACTGCCCCCAGGCGGCAAACTTGGACCCGCGGCTTCCACTCTCTAAAGTCTGTGCTACCTACGTGACAAGGGACTGTGACCCTGCAACCTGGGTCTCCCAGAGCTCCAACCCCCCTATCTGTGAAGGCCGGGGCGGCCTCTTGCCCTTGGTGTCCGGAAAAGGCATTCACCTGCGGCGAACCTGAGCCCGGGGGCGTATCGCCAGGTACTTGAAAGGAACTTGGGGAGGCCATGGAGCCACGGGGGCCGGGCCTGGGGATTTTCACCGGGGCTCTCTCTGGGCGCAGGCACCCTCTCTCTCCGGGGATTCCCCACGCCGCCCCTTGACCCATGCAGGCCACCTGCGTCCCACGATAAGCGGCCCTCTGCCTCCATGGGGCTCAGACCCGTGCGGCCGGGGCGTGAGCAAGTGGCCTAAGTGGCCGCAAACCCGCAGACCCCTCCGTCCGGTCACCCCCATTGCGAAGATCCCCCTGTTCTTCCATCCGTAAAGGGGACCCCCTTTACGGATGGAAGAACAGGGGGGAGGCCCCCAGGAGATGCTTTTGTCGGAGCCGCGCCTGGCTGGTTTCGATCCAAGACAGCGGCCGGGCAGGGGCAGGGCAGGCCCCCCCTCCAAAAACCTCCCTTGGGGAAACGTGACCCACCCCTGAGATATCAGGTCGGGTTCACAGGGACCCTGGGCTGCTGTCCAAGGAATGGAAGCCCTCCCTGCCACCCAGAGGACCGCGCGTTTTCCCGTGGACCACCCTTAGCAGCAAGTCCTCTAGGCCCGCAGAGGCAGAGCGCCCGGGGAAGCCCTGGGGACATGGGGCTGGGACCGGTGGCCAGCCAAGGTTCAGGGCCAGGTGGAGCAGGCCTTGGCGGGCGGAACCCTCGCGCACGGACCGGTTCTGCCGTGGGGTCTCAGGCCTGTGCCCAGCTCAGGCCGCTCAGAGTCCTCCTTTGGCTCAAACTGCCCCACACTGCCCACACTCGGAAAACTTGGACCCGCGGCTTCCACTCTCTAAAGTCTGTGCTAATACGTGACAAGGGACTGTGACCCTGCAACCTGGGTCTCCCAGAGCTCCAACCCCCCTATCTGTGAAGGCCGTGGCGGCCTCTTGCCCTTGGTGTCCGCAAAAGGCATTCACCTGCGGCGAACCTGAGCCCGGGTGCGTAGCGCCAGGTACTTGAAAGGAACTTGGGGAGGCCATGGAGCCACGGGGGCCGGGCCTGCGGATTTTCACCGGGGCTCTCTCGGGGCGCAGGCACCCTCTCTCGCCGGGGATTCCCCACGCCGCCCCTTGACCCTTGCTGGCCACCTGCGTCCCACGATAAGCGGCCCTCTGCCCCCATGGGGCTCAGACCCGTGCGGCCGGGGCGTGAGCAACTGGCCTAAGTGGCGGCAAACCCGCAGACCCCTCCGTCCGGTCACCCCCACTGCGAAGATCCCCCTGTTCTTCCATCCGTAAAGGGGACCCCCTTTACGGATGGAAGAACAGGGAGGAGGCCCCCAGGAGATGGCTTTTGTCGCAGCCGCGCCTGGCTGGTTTCGATCCAAGACAGTGGCCCGGCAGGGGCAGGGCAGGCCCCCCCTCCAAAAACCTCCTTTGGGGAAACGTGACCCACCCCTGAGATATCAGGTCGGGTTCACAGGGTCCCTGGGCTGCTGTCCAAGGAATGGAAGCCCTCCCTGCCACCCAGAGGACCGCTCGTTCCCGTGTACCACCCTTAGCAGCAAGTCCTCTAGGCCCGCAGAGGCAGAGCGCCCGGGGAAGCCCTGGGGACCTGGTGCCGTGACCGGGGGCCAGCCAAGGTTCCGGGCCAGGTGGAGCGGGCCTTGGCGGGCGGGACCCTCGCCCACGGACCGGTTCTGCCGTGGGGTCTCAGGCCTGTGCCCAGCTCAGGCCGCTCAGAGTCCTCCTTTGGCTCAAACTGACCCACACTGCCCCCAGGCGGCAAACTTGGACCCGCGGCTTCCACTCTCTAAAGTCTGTGCTACCTATGTGACAAGGGACTGTGACCCTGCAACCTGGGTCTCCCAGAGCTCCAACCCCCCTATCTGTGAAGGCCTCGGCGGCCGCTTGCCCTTGGTGTCCGCAAAAGGCATTCACCTGCGGCGAACCTGAGCCCGGGTGCGTAGCGCCAGGTACTTCAAAGGAACTTCGGGAGGCCATGGAGCCACTGGGGCCGGGCCTGCGGATTTTCACCGGGGCTCTCTCTGGGCGCAGGCACCCTCTCTCGCCGGGGATTCCCCACGCCGCCCCTTGACCCATGCAGGCCACCTGCGTCCCACGATAAGCGGCCCTCTGCCTCCATGGGGCTCAGACCCGTGCGGCCGGGGTGTGAGCAACTGGCCTAAGTGGCGGCAAACCCGCAGACCCCTCCGTCCGGTCACCCCCACTGCGAAGATCCCCCTGTTCTTCCATCCGTAAAGGGGACCCCCTTTACGGATGGAAGAACAGGGGGGAGGCCCCCATGAGATGGCTTTTGTCGGAGCCGCGCCTGGCTGGTTTCGATCCAAGACAGCGGCCGGGCAGGGGCAGGGCAGGCCCCCCCTCCAAAAACCTCCCTTGGGGAAACGTGACCCACCCCTGAGATATCAGGTCGGGTTCACAGGGTCCCTGGGCTGCTGTCCAAGGAATGGAAGCCCTCCCTGCCACCCAGAGGACCGCGTGTTTTCCCGTGGACCACCCTTAGCAGCAAGTCCTCTAGGCCCGCAGAGGCAGAGCGCCCGGGGAAGCCCTGGGGACCTGGGGCCGGGACCGGGGGCCAGCCAAGGTTCCGGGCCAGGTGGAGCGGGCCTTGGAGGGCGGGACCCTCGCCCACGGACCGGTTCTGCCGTGGGGTCTCAGGCCTGTGCCCAGCTCAGGCCACTCAGAGTCCTCCTGTGGCTCAAACTGCCCCACACTGCCCCCAGGCAGCAAACTTGGACCCGCGGCTTCCACTCTTAAAAGTCTGTGCTACCTACGTGACAAGGGACTGTGACCCTGCAACCTGGGTCTCCCAGAGCTCCAACCCCCCTATCTGTGAAGGCCGGGGCGGCCTCTTGCCCTTGGTGTCCGGAAAAGGCATTCGCCTGCGGCGAACCTGAGCCCGGGGGCGTAGCGCCAGGTATTGAAAGGAACTTGGGGAGGCCATGGAGCCACGGGGGCCGGGCCTGGGGAATTTCACCGGGGCTCTCTCTGGGCGCAGGCACCCTCTCTCGCCGGGGATTCCCCACGCCGCCCCTTGACCCATGCAGGCCACCTGCGTCCCACGATAAGCGGCCCTCTGCCTCCATGGGGCTCAGACCCGTGCGGCCGGGGCGTGAGCAAGTGGCCTAAGTGGCCGCAAACCCGCAGACCCCTCCGTCCGGTCACCCCCACTGCGAAGATCCCCCTGTTCTTCCATCCGTAAAGGGGACCTCCTTTACGGATGGAAGAACAGGGGGGAGGCCCCCAGGAGATGGCTTTTGTCGGAGCCGCGCCTGGCTGGTTTCGATCCAAGACAGCGGCCGGGCAGGGGCAGGGCAGGCCCCCCCTCCAAAAACCTCCCTTGGGGAAACGTGACCCACCCCTGAGATATCAGGTCGGGTTCACAGGGTCCCTGGGCTGCTGTCCAAGGAATGGAAGCCCTCCCTGCCACCCAGAGGACCGCGTGTTTTCCCGTGGACCACCCTTAGCAGCAAGTCCTCTAGGCCCGCAGAGGCAGAGCGCCCGGGGAAGCCCTGGGGACCTGGGGCCAGGACCGGGGGCCAGCCAAGGTTCCGGGCCAGGTGGAGCGGGCCTTGGCTGGCGGGACCCTCGCCCACGGACCGGTTCTGCCGTGGGGTCTCAGGCCTGTGCCCAGCTCAGGCCGCTCAGAGTCCTCCTTTGGCTCAAACTGCCCCACACTGCCCCCACGCGGCAAACTTGGACCCGCGGCTTCCACTCTGTAAAGTCTGTGCTACCTACGTGACAAGGGACTGTGAACCTGCAACCTGGGTCTCCCAGAGCTCCAACCCCCCTATCTGTGAAGGCCGCGGCGGCCTCTTGCCCTTGGTGTCCGCAAAAGGCATTCACCTGCGGCGAACCTGAGCCCGGGTGCGTAGCCCCAGGTACTTGAAAGGAACTTGGGGAGGCCATGGAGCCACGGGGGCCGGGCCTGCGGATTTTCACCGGGGCTCTCTCGGGGCGCAGGCACCCTCTCTCGCCGGGGATTCCCCACGCCGCCCCTTGATCCATGCAGGCCACCTGCGTCCCACGATAAGCGGCCCTCTGCCTCCATGGGGCTCAGACCCGTGCGGCCGGGTCGTGAGCAAGTGGCCTAAGTGGCCGCAAACCCGCAGACCCCTCCGTCCGGTCACCCCCACTGCGAAGATCCCCCAGTTCTTCCATCCGTAAAGGGGACCCCCTTTACGGATGGAAGAACAGGGGGGAGGCCCCCAGGAGGTGGCTTTTGTCGGAGCCGCGCCTGGCTGGTTTCGATCCAAGACAGCGGCCGGGCAGGGGCAGGGCAGGCCCCCCCTCCAAAAACCTCCCTTGGGGAAACGTGACCCACCCCTGAGATATCAGGTCGGGTTCACAGGGTCCCTGGGCTGCTGTCCAAGGAATGGAAGCCCTCCCTGCCACCCAGAGGACCGCTCGTTCCCGTGGACCACCCTTAGCAGCAAGTCCTCTAGGCCCGCAGAGGCAGAGCGCCCGGGGAAGCCCTGGGGACCTGGGGCCGTGACCGGGGGCCAGCCAAGGTTCCGGGCCAGGTGGAGCGGGCCTTGGCGGGCGGGACCCTCGCCCACGGACCGGTTCTGCCGTGGGGTCTCAGGCCTGTGCCCAGCTCAGGCCGCTCAGAGTCCTCCTTTGGCTCAAACTGCCCCACACTGCCCCCAGGCGGCAAACTTGGACCCGCGGCTTCCACTCTCTAAAGTCTGTGCTACCTATGTGACAAGGGACTGTGACCCTGCAACCTGGGTCTCCCAGAGCTCCAACCCCCCTATCTGTGAAGGCCTCGGCGGCCGCTTGCCCTTGGTGTCCGCAAAAGGCATTCACCTGCGGCGAACCTGAGCCCGGGTGCGTAGCGCCAGGTACTTCAAAGGAACTTGGGGAGGCCATGGAGCCACTGGGGCCGGGCCTGCGGATTTTCACCGGGGCTCTCTCTGGGCGCAGGCACCCTCTCTCGCCGGGGATTCCCCACGCCGCCCCTTGACCCATGCAGGCCACCTGCGTCCCACGATAAGCGGCCCTCTGCCTCCATGGGGCTCAGACCCGTGCGGCCGGGGCGTGAGCAACTGGCCTAAGTGGCGGCAAACCCGCAGACCCCTCCGTCCGGTCACCCCCACTGCGAAGATCCCCCTGTTCTTCCATCCGTAAAGGGGACCCCCTTTACGGATGGAAGAACAGGGGGGAGGCCCCCATGAGATGGCTTTTGTCGGAGCCGCGCCTGGCTGGTTTCGATCCAAGACAGCGGCCGGGCAGGGGCAGGGCAGGCCCCCCCTCCAAAAACCTCCCTTGGGGAAACGTGACCCACCCCTGAGATATCAGGTCGGGTTCACAGGGTCCCTGGGCTGCTGTCCACTGAATGGAAGCCCTCCCTGCCACCCAGAGGACCGCTCGTTTTCCCGTGGACCACCCTTAGCAGCAAGTCCTCTAGGCCCGCAGAGGCAGAGCGCCCGGGGAAGCCCTGGGGACCTGGGGCCGGGACCGGGGGCCAGCCAAGGTTCCGGGCCAGGTGGAGCGGGCCTTGGCGGGCGGGACCCTCGCCCACGGACCGGTTCTGCCGTGGGGTCTCAGGCCTGTGCCCAGCTCAGGCCACTCAGAGTCCTCCTTTGGCTCAAACTGCCCCACACTGCCCCCAGGCGGCAAACTTGGACCCGCGGCTTCCACTCTCTAAAGTCTGTGCTACCTACGTGACAAGGGACTGTGACCCTGCAACCTGGGTCTCCCAGAGCTCCAACCCCCCTATCTGTGAAGGCCGGGGCGGCCTCTTGCCCTTGGTGTCCGGAAAAGGCATTCACCTGCGGCGAACCTGAGCCCGGGGGCGTAGCGCCAGGTACTTGAAAGGAACTTGGGGAGGCCATGGAGCCACGGGGGCCGGGCCTGGGGATTTTCACCGGGGCTCTCTCTGGGCGCAGGCACCCTCTCTCTCCGGGGATTCCCCACGCCGCCCCTTGACCCATGCAGGCCACCTGCGTCCCACGATAAGCGGCCCTCTGCCTCCATGGGGCTCAGACCCGTGCGGCCGGGGCGTGAGCAAGTGGCCTAAGTGGCCGCAAACCCGCAGACCCCTCCGTCCGGTCACCCCCATTGCGAAGATCCCCCTGTTCTTCCATCCGTAAAGGGGACCCCCTTTACGGATGGAAGAACAGGGGGGAGGCCCCCAGGAGATGCTTTTGTCGGAGCCGCGCCTGGCTGGTTTCGATCCAAGACAGCGGCCGGGCAGGGGCAGGGCAGGCCCCCCCTCCAAAAACCTCCCTTGGGGAAACGTGACCCACCCCTGAGATATCAGGTCGGGTTCACAGGGACCCTGGGCTGCTGTCCAAGGAATGGAAGCCCTCCCTGCCACCCAGAGGACCGCGCGTTTTCCCGTGGACCACCCTTAGCAGCAAGTCCTCTAGGCCCGCAGAGGCAGAGCGCCCGGGGAAGCCCTGGGGACATGGGGCTGGGACCGGTGGCCAGCCAAGGTTCAGGGCCAGGTGGAGCAGGCCTTGGCGGGCGGAACCCTCGCGCACGGACCGGTTCTGCCGTGGGGTCTCAGGCCTGTGCCCAGCTCAGGCCGCTCAGAGTCCTCCTTTGGCTCAAACTGCCCCACACTGCCCACACTCGGAAAACTTGGACCCGCGGCTTCCACTCTCTAAAGTCTGTGCTAATACGTGACAAGGGACTGTGACCCTGCAACCTGGGTCTCCCAGAGCTCCAACCCCCCTATCTGTGAAGGCCGCGGCGGCCTCTTGCCCTTGGTGTCCGCAAAAGGCATTCACCTGCGGCGAACCTGAGCCCGGGTGCGTAGCCCCAGGTACTTGAAAGGAACTTGGGGAGGCCATGGAGCCACGGGGGCCGGGCCTGCGGATTTTCACCGGGGCTCTCTCGGGGCGCAGGCACCCTCTCTCGCCGGGGATTCCCCACGCCGCCCCTTGATCCATGCAGGCCACCTGCGTCCCACGATAAGCGGCCCTCTGCCTCCATGGGGCTCAGACCCGTGCGGCCGGGTCGTGAGCAAGTGGCCTAAGTGGCCGCAAACCCGCAGACCCCTCCGTCCGGTCACCCCCACTGCGAAGATCCCCCAGTTCTTCCATCCGTAAAGGGGACCCCCTTTACGGATGGAAGAACAGGGGGGAGGCCCCCAGGAGGTGGCTTTTGTCGGAGCCGCGCCTGGCTGGTTTCGATCCAAGACAGCGGCCGGGCAGGGGCAGGGCAGGCCCCCCCTCCAAAAACCTCCCTTGGGGAAACGTGACCCACCCCTGAGATATCAGGTCGGGTTCACAGGGTCCCTGGGCTGCTGTCCAAGGAATGGAAGCCCTCCCTGCCACCCAGAGGACCGCTCGTTCCCGTGGACCACCCTTAGCAGCAAGTCCTCTAGGCCCGCAGAGGCAGAGCGCCCGGGGAAGCCCTGGGGACCTGGGGCCGTGACCGGGGGCCAGCCAAGGTTCCGGGCCAGGTGGAGCGGGCCTTGGCGGGCGGGACCCTCGCCCACGGACCGGTTCTGCCGTGGGGTCTCAGGCCTGTGCCCAGCTCAGGCCGCTCAGAGTCCTCCTTTGGCTCAAACTGCCCCACACTGCCCCCAGGCGGCAAACTTGGACCCGCGGCTTCCACTCTCTAAAGTCTGTGCTACCTATGTGACAAGGGACTGTGACCCTGCAACCTGGGTCTCCCAGAGCTCCAACCCCCCTATCTGTGAAGGCCTCGGCGGCCGCTTGCCCTTGGTGTCCGCAAAAGGCATTCACCTGCGGCGAACCTGAGCCCGGGTGCGTAGCGCCAGGTACTTCAAAGGAACTTGGGGAGGCCATGGAGCCACTGGGGCCGGGCCTGCGGATTTTCACCGGGGCTCTCTCTGGGCGCAGGCACCCTCTCTCGCCGGGGATTCCCCACGCCGCCCCTTGACCCATGCAGGCCACCTGCGTCCCACGATAAGCGGCCCTCTGCCTCCATGGGGCTCAGACCCGTGCGGCCGGGGCGTGAGCAACTGGCCTAAGTGGCGGCAAACCCGCAGACCCCTCCGTCCGGTCACCCCCACTGCGAAGATCCCCCTGTTCTTCCATCCGTAAAGGGGACCCCCTTTACGGATGGAAGAACAGGGGGGAGGCCCCCATGAGATGGCTTTTGTCGGAGCCGCGCCTGGCTGGTTTCGATCCAAGACAGCGGCCGGGCAGGGGCAGGGCAGGCCCCCCCTCCAAAAACCTCCCTTGGGGAAACGTGACCCACCCCTGAGATATCAGGTCGGGTTCACAGGGTCCCTGGGCTGCTGTCCACTGAATGGAAGCCCTCCCTGCCACCCAGAGGACCGCTCGTTTTCCCGTGGACCACCCTTAGCAGCAAGTCCTCTAGGCCCGCAGAGGCAGAGCGCCCGGGGAAGCCCTGGGGACCTGGGGCCGGGACCGGGGGCCAGCCAAGGTTCCGGGCCAGGTGGAGCGGGCCTTGGCGGGCGGGACCCTCGCCCACGGACCGGTTCTGCCGTGGGGTCTCAGGCCTGTGCCCAGCTCAGGCCACTCAGAGTCCTCCTTTGGCTCAAACTGCCCCACACTGCCCCCAGGCGGCAAACTTGGACCCGCGGCTTCCACTCTCTAAAGTCTGTGCTACCTACGTGACAAGGGACTGTGACCCTGCAACCTGGGTCTCCCAGAGCTCCAACCCCCCTATCTGTGAAGGCCGGGGCGGCCTCTTGCCCTTGGTGTCCGGAAAAGGCATTCACCTGCGGCGAACCTGAGCCCGGGGGCGTAGCGCCAGGTACTTGAAAGGAACTTGGGGAGGCCATGGAGCCACGGGGGCCGGGCCTGGGGATTTTCACCGGGGCTCTCTCTGGGCGCAGGCACCCTCTCTCTCCGGGGATTCCCCACGCCGCCCCTTGACCCATGCAGGCCACCTGCGTCCCACGATAAGCGGCCCTCTGCCTCCATGGGGCTCAGACCCGTGCGGCCGGGGCGTGAGCAAGTGGCCTAAGTGGCCGCAAACCCGCAGACCCCTCCGTCCGGTCACCCCCATTGCGAAGATCCCCCTGTTCTTCCATCCGTAAAGGGGACCCCCTTTACGGATGGAAGAACAGGGGGGAGGCCCCCAGGAGATGCTTTTGTCGGAGCCGCGCCTGGCTGGTTTCGATCCAAGACAGCGGCCGGGCAGGGGCAGGGCAGGCCCCCCCTCCAAAAACCTCCCTTGGGGAAACGTGACCCACCCCTGAGATATCAGGTCGGGTTCACAGGGACCCTGGGCTGCTGTCCAAGGAATGGAAGCCCTCCCTGCCACCCAGAGGACCGCGCGTTTTCCCGTGGACCACCCTTAGCAGCAAGTCCTCTAGGCCCGCAGAGGCAGAGCGCCCGGGGAAGCCCTGGGGACATGGGGCTGGGACCGGTGGCCAGCCAAGGTTCAGGGCCAGGTGGAGCAGGCCTTGGCGGGCGGAACCCTCGCGCACGGACCGGTTCTGCCGTGGGGTCTCAGGCCTGTGCCCAGCTCAGGCCGCTCAGAGTCCTCCTTTGGCTCAAACTGCCCCACACTGCCCACACTCGGAAAACTTGGACCCGCGGCTTCCACTCTCTAAAGTCTGTGCTAATACGTGACAAGGGACTGTGACCCTGCAACCTGGGTCTCCCAGAGCTCCAACCCCCCTATCTGTGAAGGCCGTGGCGGCCTCTTGCCCTTGGTGTCCGCAAAAGGCATTCACCTGCGGCGAACCTGAGCCCGGGTGCGTAGCGCCAGGTACTTGAAAGGAACTTGGGGAGGCCATGGAGCCACGGGGGCCGGGCCTGCGGATTTTCACCGGGGCTCTCTCGGGGCGCAGGCACCCTCTCTCGCCGGGGATTCCCCACGCCGCCCCTTGACCCTTGCTGGCCACCTGCGTCCCACGATAAGCGGCCCTCTGCCCCCATGGGGCTCAGACCCGTGCGGCCGGGGCGTGAGCAACTGGCCTAAGTGGCGGCAAACCCGCAGACCCCTCCGTCCGGTCACCCCCACTGCGAAGATCCCCCTGTTCTTCCATCCGTAAAGGGGACCCCCTTTACGGATGGAAGAACAGGGAGGAGGCCCCCAGGAGATGGCTTTTGTCGCAGCCGCGCCTGGCTGGTTTCGATCCAAGACAGTGGCCCGGCAGGGGCAGGGCAGGCCCCCCCTCCAAAAACCTCCTTTGGGGAAACGTGACCCACCCCTGAGATATCAGGTCGGGTTCACAGGGTCCCTGGGCTGCTGTCCAAGGAATGGAAGCCCTCCCTGCCACCCAGAGGACCGCTCGTTCCCGTGTACCACCCTTAGCAGCAAGTCCTCTAGGCCCGCAGAGGCAGAGCGCCCGGGGAAGCCCTGGGGACCTGGTGCCGTGACCGGGGGCCAGCCAAGGTTCCGGGCCAGGTGGAGCGGGCCTTGGCGGGCGGGACCCTCGCCCACGGACCGGTTCTGCCGTGGGGTCTCAGGCCTGTGCCCAGCTCAGGCCGCTCAGAGTCCTCCTTTGGCTCAAACTGACCCACACTGCCCCCAGGCGGCAAACTTGGACCCGCGGCTTCCACTCTCTAAAGTCTGTGCTACCTATGTGACAAGGGACTGTGACCCTGCAACCTGGGTCTCCCAGAGCTCCAACCCCCCTATCTGTGAAGGCCTCGGCGGCCGCTTGCCCTTGGTGTCCGCAAAAGGCATTCACCTGCGGCGAACCTGAGCCCGGGTGCGTAGCGCCAGGTACTTCAAAGGAACTTCGGGAGGCCATGGAGCCACTGGGGCCGGGCCTGCGGATTTTCACCGGGGCTCTCTCTGGGCGCAGGCACCCTCTCTCGCCGGGGATTCCCCACGCCGCCCCTTGACCCATGCAGGCCACCTGCGTCCCACGATAAGCGGCCCTCTGCCTCCATGGGGCTCAGACCCGTGCGGCCGGGGTGTGAGCAACTGGCCTAAGTGGCGGCAAACCCGCAGACCCCTCCGTCCGGTCACCCCCACTGCGAAGATCCCCCTGTTCTTCCATCCGTAAAGGGGACCCCCTTTACGGATGGAAGAACAGGGGGGAGGCCCCCATGAGATGGCTTTTGTCGGAGCCGCGCCTGGCTGGTTTCGATCCAAGACAGCGGCCGGGCAGGGGCAGGGCAGGCCCCCCCTTCAAAAACCTCCCTTGGGGAAACGTGACCCACCCCTGAGATATCAGGTCGGGTTCACAGGGTCCCTGGGCTGCTGTCCACTGAATGGAAGCCCTCCCTGCCACCCAGAGGACCGCTCGTTTTCCCGTGGACCACCCTTAGCAGCAAGTCCTCTAGGCCCGCAGAGGCAGAGCGCCCGGGGAAGCCCTGGGGACCTGGGGCCGGGACCGGGGGCCAGCCAAGGTTCCGGGCCAGGTGGAGCGGGCCTTGGCGGGCGGGACCCTCTCCACGGACCGGTTCTGCCGTGGGGTCTCAGGCCTGTGCCCAGCTCAGGCCGCTCAGAGTCCTCCTTTGGCTCAAACTGCCCCACACTGCCCCCACGCGGCAAACTTGGACCCGCGGCTTCCACTCTCTAAAGTCTGTGCTACCTACGTGACAAGGGACTGTGACCCTGCAACCTGGGTCTCCCAGAGCTCCAACCCCCCTATCTGTGAAGGCCGGGGCGGCCTCTTGCCCTTGGTGTCCGGAAAAGGCATTCACCTGCGGCGAACCTGAGCCCGGGGGCGTAGCGCCAGGTACTTGAAAGGAACTTGGGGAGGCCATGGAGCCACGGGGGCCGGGCCTGGGGATTTTCACCGGGGCTCTCTCTGGGCGCAGGCACCCTCTCTCTCCGGGGATTCCCCACGCCGCCCCTTGACCCATGCAGGCCACCTGCGTCCCACGATAAGCGGCCCTCTGCCTCCATGGGGCTCAGACCCGTGCGGCCGGGGCGTGAGCAAGTGGCCTAAGTGGCCGCAAACCCGCAGACCCCTCCGTCCGGTCACCCCCACTGCGAAGATCCCCCTGTTCTTCCATCCGTAAAGGGGACCCCCTTTACGGATGGAAGAACAGGGGGGAGGCCCCCAGGAGATGCTTTTGTCGGAGCCGCGCCTGGCTGGTTTCGATCCAAGACAGCGGCCGGGCAGGGGCAGGGCAGGCCCCCCCTCCAAAAACCTCCCGTGGGGAAACGTGACCCACCCCTGAGATATCAGGTCGGGTTCACAGGGTCCCTGGGCTGCTGTCCAAGGAATGGAAGCCCTCCCTGCCACCCAGAGGACCGCGTGTTTTCCCGTGGACCACCCTTAGCAGCAAGTCCTCTAGGCCCGCAGAGGCAGAGCGCCCGGGGAAGCCCTGGGGACCTGGGGCCGGGACCGGGGGCCAGCCAAGGTTCCGGGCCAGGTGGAGCGGGCCTTGGAGGGCGGGACCCTCGCCCACGGACCGGTTCTGCTGTGGGGTCTCAGGCCTGTGCCCAGCTCAGGCCGCTCAGAGTCCTCCTTTGGCTCAAACTTCCCCACACTGCCCCCACGCGGCAAACTTGGACCCGCGGCTTCCACTCTGTAAAGTCTGTGCTACCTACGTGACAAGGGACTGTGAACCTGCAACCTGGGTCTCCCAGAGCTCCAACCCCCCTATCTGTGAAGGCCGCGGCGGCCTCTTGCCCTTGGTGTCCGCAAAAGGCATTCACCTGCGGCGAACCTGAGCCCGGGTGCGTAGCCCCAGGTACTTGAAAGGAACTTGGGGAGGCCATGGAGCCACGGGGGCCGGGCCTGCGGATTTTCACCGGGGCTCTCTCGGGGCGCAGGCACCCTCTCTCGCCGGGGATTCCCCACGCCGCCCCTTGATCCATGCAGGCCACCTGCGTCCCACGATAAGCGGCCCTCTGCCTCCATGGGGCTCAGACCCGTGCGGCCGGGGCGTGAGCAAGTGGCCTAAGTGGCCGCAAACCCGCAGACCCCTCCGTCCGGTCACCCCCACTGCGAAGATCACCCTGTTCTTCCATCCGTAAAGGGGACCCCCTTTACGGATGGAAGAACAGGGGGGAGGCCCCCAGGAGATGCTTTTGTCGGAGCCGCGCCTGGCTGGTTTCGATCCAAGACAGCGGCCGGGCAGGGGCAGGGCAGGCCCCCCCTCCAAAAACCTCCCTTGGGGAAACGTGACCCACCCCTGAGATATCAGGTCGGGTTCACAGGGTCCCTGGGCTGCTGTCCAAGGAATGGAAGCCCTCCCTGCCACCCAGAGGACCGCGTGTTTTCCCGTGGACCACCCTTAGCAGCAAGTCCTCTAGGCCCGCAGAGGCAGAGCGCCCGGGGAAGCCCTGGGGACCTGGGGCCGGGACCGGGGGCCAGCCAAGGTTCCGGGCCAGGTGGAGCGGGCCTTGGAGGGCGGGACCCTCGCCCACGGACCGGTTCTGCCGTGGGGTCTCAGGCCTGTGCCCAGCTCAGGCCGCTCAGAGTCCTCCTTTGGCTCAAACTGCCCCACACTGCCCCCACGCGGCAAACTTGGACCCGCGGCTTCCACTCTGTAAAGTCTGTGCTACCTACGTGACAAGGGACTGTGAACCTGCAACCTGGGTCTCCCAGAGCTCCAACCCCCCTATCTGTGAAGGCCGCGGCGGCCTCTTGCCCTTGGTGTCCGCAAAAGGCATTCACCTGCGGCGTACCTGAGCCCGGGTGCGTAGCCCCAGGTACTTGAAAGGAACTTGGGGAGGCCATGGAGCCACGGGGGCCGGGCCTGCGGATTTTCACCGGGGCTCTCTCGGGGCGCAGGCACCCTCTCTCGCCGGGGATTCCCCACGCCGCCCCTTGATCCATGCAGGCCACCTGCGTCCCACGATAAGCGGCCCTCTGCCTCCATGGGGCTCAGACCCGTGCGGCCGTGTCTTGAGCAAGTGGCCTAAGTGGCCGCAAACCCGCAGACCCCTCCGTCCGGTCACCCCCACTGCGAAGATCCCCCTGTTCTTCCATCCGTAAAGGGGACCCCCTTTACGGATGGAAGAACAGGGGGGAGGCCCCCAGGAGATGGCTTTTGTCGGAGCCGCGCCTGGCTGGTTTCGATCCAAGACAGCGGCCGGGCAGGGGCAGGGCAGGCCCCCCCTCCAAAAACCTCCCTTGGGGAAACGTGACCCACCCCTGAGATATCAGGTCGGGTTCACAGGGTCCCTGGGCTGCTGTCCAAGGAATGGAAGCCCTCCCTGCCACCCAGAGGACCGCGCGTTTTCCCGTGGACCACCCTTAGCAGCAAGTCCTCTAGGCCCGCAGAGGCAGAGCGCCCGGGGAAGCCCTGGGGACCTGGGGCCGGGACCGGGGGCCAGCCAAGGTTCCGGGCCAGGTGGAGCGGGCCTTGGCGGGCGGGACCCTCGCCCACGGACCGGTTCTGCCGTGGGGTCTCAGGCCTGTGCCCAGCTCAGGCCACTCAGAGTCCTCCTGTGGCTCAAACTGCCCCACACTGCCCCCAGGCGGCAAACTTGGACCCGCGGCTTCCACTCTCTAAAGTCTGTGCTACCTACGTGACAAGGGACTGTGACCCTGCAACCTGGGTCTCCCAGAGCTCCAACCCCCCTATCTGTGAAGGCCGGGGCGGCCTCTTGCCCTTGGTGTCCGGAAAAGGCATTCGCCTGCGGCGAACCTGAGCCCGGGGGCGTAGCGCCAGGTACTTGAAAGGAACTTGGGGAGGCCATGGAGCCACGGGGGCCGGGCCTGGGGATTTTCACCGGGGTTCTCTCTGGGCGCAGGCACCCTCTCTCGCCGGGGATTCCCCACGCCGCCCCTTGACCCATGCAGGCCACCTGCGTCCCACGATAAGCGGCCCTCTGCCTCCATGGGGCTCAGACCCGTGCGGCCGGGGCGTGAGCAAGTGGCCTAAGTGGCCGCAAACCCGCAGACCCCTCCGTCCGGTCACCCCCACTGCGAAGATCCCCCAGTTCTTCCATCCGTAAAGGGGACCCCCTTTACGGATGCAAGAACAGGGGGGAGGCCCCCAGGAGGTGGCTTTTGTCGGAGCCGCGCCTGGCTGGTTTCGATCCAAGACAGCGGCCGGGCAGGGGCAGGGCAGGCCCCCCCTCCAAAAACCTCCCTTGGGGAAACGTGACCCACCCCTGAGATATCAGGTCGGGTTCACAGGGTCCCTGGGCTGCTGTCCAAGGAATGGAAGCCCTCCCTGCCACCCAGAGGACCGCGTGTTTTCCCGTGGACCACCCTTAGCAGCAAGTCCTCTAGGCCCGCAGAGGCAGAGCGCCCGGGGAAGCCCTGGGGACCTGGGGCCGGGACCGGGGGCCAGCCAAGGTTCCGGGCCAGGTGGAGCGGGCCTTGGAGGGCGGGACCCTCGCCCACGGACCGGTTCTGCTGTGGGGTCTCAGGCCTGTGCCAAGCTCACGCCGCTCAGAGTCCTCCTTTGGCTCAAACTGCCCCACACTGCCCCCACGCGGCAAACTTGGACCCGCGGCTTCCACTCTGTAAAGTCTGTGCTACCTACGTGACAAGGGACTGTGACCCTGCAACCTGGGTCTCCCAGAGCTCCAACCCCCCTATCTGTGAAGGCCTCGGCGGCCTCTTGCCCTTGGTGTCCGCAAAAGGCATTCACCTGCGGCGAACCTGAGCCCGGGGCGTAGCGCCAGGTACTTGAAAGGAACTTGGGGAGGCCATGGAGCCATGGGAGCAGGGCCTGCGGATTTTCACCGGGGCTCTCTCGGGGCGCAGGCACCCTCTCTCACCGGGGATTCCCCACGCCGCCCCTTGACCCATGCAGGCCACCTGCGTCCCAGGATAAGCGGCCCTCTGCCTCCATGGGACTCAGACCCGTGCGGCCGGGGCGTGAGCAAGTGGCCTAAGTGGCCGCACACCCGCAGACCCCTCCGTCCGGTCACCCCCACTGCGAAGATCCCCCTGTTCTTCCATCCGTAAAGGGGACCCCCTTTACGGATGGAAGAACAGGGGGGAGGCCCCCAGGAGATGGCTTTTGTCGGAGCCGCGCCAGGCTGGTTTCGATCCAAAACAGCGGCCGGGCAGGGGCAGGGCAGGCCCCCCCTCCAAAAACCTCCCTTGGGGAAACGTGACCCACCCCTGAGATATCAGGTCTGGTTCACAGGGACCCTGGGCTGCTGTCCAAGGAATGGAAGCCCTCCCTGCCACCCAGAGGACCGCGCGTTTTCCCGTGGACCACCCTTAGCAGCAAGTCCTCTAGGCCCGCAGAGGCAGAGCGCCCGGGGAAGCCCTGGGGACATGGGGCTGGGACCGGTGGCCAGCCAAGGTTCCGGGCCAGGTGGAGCAGGCCTTGGCGGGCGGAACCCTCGCGCACGGACCGGTTCTGCCGTGGGGTCTCAGGCCTGTGCCCAGCTCAGGCCGCTCAGAGTCCTCCTTTGGCTCAAACTGCCCCACACTGCCCACACTCGGAAAACTTGGACCCGCGGCTTCCACTCTCTAAAGTCTGTGCTAATACGTGACAAGGGACTGTGACCCTGCAACCTGGGTCTCCCAGAGCTCCAACCCCCCTATCTGTGAAGGCCGCGGCGGCCTCTTGCCCTTGGTGTCCGCAAAAGGCATTCACCTGCGGCTAACCTGAGCCCGGGTGCGTAGCGCCAGGTACTTGAAAGGAACTTGGGGAGGCCATGGAGCCACGGGGGCCGGGCCTGCGGATTTTCACCGGGGCTCTCTCGGGGCGCAGGCACCCTCTCTCGCCGGGGATTCCCCACGCCGCCCCTTGACCCTTGCTGGCCACCTGCGTCCCACGATAAGCGGCCCTCTGCCTCCATGGGGCTCAGACCCGTGCGGCCGGGGCGTGAGCAACTGGCCTAAGTGGCGGCAAACCCGCAGACCCCTCCGTCCGGTCACCCCCACTGCGAAGATCCCCCTGTTCTTCCATCCGTAAAGGGGACCCCCTTTACGGATGGAAGAACAGGGGGGAGGCCCCCAGGAGATGGCTTTTGTCGCAGCCGCGCCTGGCTGGTTTCGATCCAAGACAGTGGCCCGGCAGGGGCAGGGCAGGCCCCCCCTCCAAAAACCTCCCTTGGGGAAACGTGACCCACCCCTGAGATATCAGGTCGGGTTCACAGGGTCCCTGGGCTGCTGTCCAAGGAATGGAAGCCCTCCCTGCCACCCAGAGGACCGCTCGTTCCCGTGGACCACCCTTAGCAGCAAGTCCTCTAGGCCCGCAGAGGCAGAGCGCCCGGGGAAGCACTGGGGACCTGGTGCCGTGACCGGGGGCCAGCCAAGGTTCCGGGCCAGGTGGAGCGGGCCTTGGCGGACAGGACCCTCGCCCACGGACCGGTTCTGCCGTGGGGTCTCAGGCCTGTGCCCAGCTCAGGCCGCTCAGAGTCCTCCTTTGGCTCAAACTGCCCCACACTGCCCCCACGCGGCAAACTTGGACCCGCGGCTTCCACTCTGTAAAGTCTGTGCTACCTACGTGACAAGGGACTGTGAACCTGCAACCTGGGTCTCCCAGAGCTCCAACCCCCCTATCTGTGAAGGCCGCGGCGGCCTCTTGCCCTTGGTGTCCGCAAAAGGCATTCACCTGCGGCGTACCTGAGCCCGGGTGCGTAGCCCCAGGTACTTGAAAGGAACTTGGGGAGGCCATGGAGCCACGGGGGCCGGGCCTGCGGATTTTCACCGGGGCTCTCTCGGGGCGCAGGCACCCTCTCTCGCCGGGGATTCCCCACGCCGCCCCTTGATCCATGCAGGCCACCTGCGTCCCACGATAAGCGGCCCTCTGCCTCCATGGGGCTCAGACCCGTGCGGCCGTGTCTTGAGCAAGTGGCCTAAGTGGCCGCAAACCCGCAGACCCCTCCGTCCGGTCACCCCCACTGCGAAGATCCCCCTGTTCTTCCATCCGTAAAGGGGACCCCCTTTACGGATGGAAGAACAGGGGGGAGGCCCCCAGGAGATGGCTTTTGTCGGAGCCGCGCCTGGCTGGTTTCGATCCAAGACAGCGGCCGGGCAGGGGCAGGGCAGGCCCCCCCTCCAAAAACCTCCCTTGGGGAAACGTGACCCACCCCTGAGATATCAGGTCGGGTTCACAGGGTCCCTGGGCTGCTGTCCAAGGAATGGAAGCCCTCCCTGCCACCCAGAGGACCGCGCGTTTTCCCGTGGACCACCCTTAGCAGCAAGTCCTCTAGGCCCGCAGAGGCAGAGCGCCCGGGGAAGCCCTGGGGACCTGGGGCCGGGACCGGGGGCCAGCCAAGGTTCCGGGCCAGGTGGAGCGGGCCTTGGCGGGCGGGACCCTCGCCCACGGACCGGTTCTGCCGTGGGGTCTCAGGCCTGTGCCCAGCTCAGGCCACTCAGAGTCCTCCTGTGGCTCAAACTGCCCCACACTGCCCCCAGGCGGCAAACTTGGACCCGCGGCTTCCACTCTCTAAAGTCTGTGCTACCTACGTGACAAGGGACTGTGACCCTGCAACCTGGGTCTCCCAGAGCTCCAACCCCCCTATCTGTGAAGGCCGGGGCGGCCTCTTGCCCTTGGTGTCCGGAAAAGGCATTCGCCTGCGGCGAACCTGAGCCCGGGGGCGTAGCGCCAGGTACTTGAAAGGAACTTGGGGAGGCCATGGAGCCACGGGGGCCGGGCCTGGGGATTTTCACCGGGGTTCTCTCTGGGCGCAGGCACCCTCTCTCGCCGGGGATTCCCCACGCCGCCCCTTGACCCATGCAGGCCACCTGCGTCCCACGATAAGCGGCCCTCTGCCTCCATGGGGCTCAGACCCGTGCGGCCGGGGCGTGAGCAAGTGGCCTAAGTGGCCGCAAACCCGCAGACCCCTCCGTCCGGTCACCCCCACTGCGAAGATCCCCCAGTTCTTCCATCCGTAAAGGGGACCCCCTTTACGGATGCAAGAACAGGGGGGAGGCCCCCAGGAGGTGGCTTTTGTCGGAGCCGCGCCTGGCTGGTTTCGATCCAAGACAGCGGCCGGGCAGGGGCAGGGCAGGCCCCCCCTCCAAAAACCTCCCTTGGGGAAACGTGACCCACCCCTGAGATATCAGGTCGGGTTCACAGGGTCCCTGGGCTGCTGTCCAAGGAATGGAAGCCCTCCCTGCCACCCAGAGGACCGCGTGTTTTCCCGTGGACCACCCTTAGCAGCAAGTCCTCTAGGCCCGCAGAGGCAGAGCGCCCGGGGAAGCCCTGGGGACCTGGGGCCGGGACCGGGGGCCAGCCAAGGTTCCGGGCCAGGTGGAGCGGGCCTTGGAGGGCGGGACCCTCGCCCACGGACCGGTTCTGCTGTGGGGTCTCAGGCCTGTGCCAAGCTCAGGCCGCTCAGAGTCCTCCTTTGGCTCAAACTGCCCCACACTGCCCCCACGCGGCAAACTTGGACCCGCGGCTTCCACTCTGTAAAGTCTGTGCTACCTACGTGACAAGGGACTGTGACCCTGCAACCTGGGTCTCCCAGAGCTCCAACCCCCCTATCTGTGAAGGCCTCGGCGGCCTCTTGCCCTTGGTGTCCGCAAAAGGCATTCACCTGCGGCGAACCTGAGCCCGGGGCGTAGCGCCAGGTACTTGAAAGGAACTTGGGGAGGCCATGGAGCCATGGGAGCAGGGCCTGCGGATTTTCACCGGGGCTCTCTCGGGGCGCAGGCACCCTCTCTCACCGGGGATTCCCCACGCCGCCCCTTGACCCATGCAGGCCACCTGCGTCCCAGGATAAGCGGCCCTCTGCCTCCATGGGACTCAGACCCGTGCGGCCGGGGCGTGAGCAAGTGGCCTAAGTGGCCGCACACCCGCAGACCCCTCCGTCCGGTCACCCCCACTGCGAAGATCCCCCTGTTCTTCCATCCGTAAAGGGGACCCCCTTTACGGATGGAAGAACAGGGGGGAGGCCCCCAGGAGATGGCTTTTGTCGGAGCCGCGCCAGGCTGGTTTCGATCCAAAACAGCGGCCGGGCAGGGGCAGGGCAGGCCCCCCCTCCAAAAACCTCCCTTGGGGAAACGTGACCCACCCCTGAGATATCAGGTCTGGTTCACAGGGACCCTGGGCTGCTGTCCAAGGAATGGAAGCCCTCCCTGCCACCCAGAGGACCGCGCGTTTTCCCGTGGACCACCCTTAGCAGCAAGTCCTCTAGGCCCGCAGAGGCAGAGCGCCCGGGGAAGCCCTGGGGACATGGGGCTGGGACCGGTGGCCAGCCAAGGTTCCGGGCCAGGTGGAGCAGGCCTTGGCGGGCGGAACCCTCGCGCACGGACCGGTTCTGCCGTGGGGTCTCAGGCCTGTGCCCAGCTCAGGCCGCTCAGAGTCCTCCTTTGGCTCAAACTGCCCCACACTGCCCCCAGGCGGCAAACTTGGACCCGCGGCTTCCACTCTCTAAAGTCTGTGCTACCTATGTGACAAGGGACTGTGACCCTGCAACCTGGGTCTCCCAGAGCTCCAACCCCCCTATCTGTGAAGGCCTCGGCGGCCTCTTGCCCTTGGTGTCCGCAAAAGGCATTCACCTGCGGCGAACCTGAGCCCGGGTGCGTAGCGCCAGGTACTTGAAAGGAACTTGGGGAGGCCATGGAGCCACGGGGGCCGGGCCTGCGGATTTTCACCGGGGCTCTCTCGGGGCGCAGGCACCCTCTCTCGCCGGGGATTCCCCACGCCGCCCCTTGACCCTTGCTGGCCACCTGCGTCCCACGATAAGCGGCCCTCTGCCTCCATGGGGCTCAGACCCGTGCGGCCGGGGCGTGAGCAACTGGCCTAAGTGGCGGCAAACCCGCAGACCCCTCCGTCCGGTCACCCCCACTGCGAAGATCCCCCTGTTCTTCCATCCGTAAAGGGGACCCCCTTTACGGATGGAAGAACAGGGGGGAGGCCCCCAGGAGATGGCTTTTGTCGGAGCCGCGCCTGGCTGGTTTCGATCCAAGACAGCGGCCGGGCAGGGGCAGGGCAGGCCCCCCCTCCAAAAACCTCCCTTGGGGAAACGTGACCCACCCCTGAGATATCAGGTCGGGTTCACAGGGTCCCTGGGCTGCTGTCCAAGGAATGGAAGCCCTCCCTGCCACCCAGAGGACCGCGCGTTTTCCCGTGGACCACCCTTAGCAGCAAGTCCTCTAGGCCCGCAGAGGCAGAGCGCCCGGGGAAGCCCTGGGGACCTGGGGCCGGGACCGGGGGCCAGCCAAGGTTCCGGGCCAGGTGGAGCGGGCCTTGGCGGGCGGGACCCTCGCCCACGGACCGGTTCTGCCGTGGGGTCTCAGGCCTGTGCCCAGCTCAGGCCGCTCAGAGTCCTCCTTTGGCTCAAACTGCCCCACACTGCCCCCAGGCGGCAAACTTGGACCCGCGGCTTCCACTCTCTAAAGTCTGTGCTACCTACGTGGCAAGGGACTGTGACCCTGCAACCTGGGTCTCCCAGAGCTCCAACCTCCCTATCTGTGAAGGCCGCGGCGGCCTCTTGCCCTTGGTGTCCGCAAAAGGCATTCACCTGCGGCGAACCTGAGCCCGGGTGCGTAGCGCCAGGTACTTGAAAGGAACTTGGGGAGGCCATGGAGCCACGGGGGCCGGGCCTGCGGATTTTCACCGGGGCTCTCTCTGGGCGCAGGCACCCTCTCTCCCCGGGGATTCCCCACGCCGCCCCATGACCCATGCAGGCCACCTGCGTCCCACGATAAGCGGCCCTCTGCCTCCATGGGGCTCAGACCCGTGCGGCCGGTGCGTGAGCAAGTGGCCTAAGTGGCCGCAAACCCGCAGACCCCTCCGTCCGGTCACCCCCACTGCGAAGATCCCCCTGTTCTTCCATCCGTAAAGGGGACCCCCTTTACGGATGGAAGAACAGGGGGGAGGCCCCCAGGAGATGGCTTTTGTCGGAGCCGCGCCTGGCTGGTTTAGATCCAAGACAGCGGCCGGGCAGGGGCAGGGCAGGCCCCCCCTTCAAAAACCTCCCTTGGGGAAATGTGACCCACCCCTGAGATATCAGGTCGGGTTCACAGGGTCCCTGGGCTGCTGTCCAAGGAATGGAAGCCCTCCCTGCCACCCAGAGGACCGCGCGTTTTCCCGTGGACCACCCTTAGCAGCAAGTCCTCTAGGCCCGCAGAGGCAGAGCGCCCGGGGAAGCCCTGGGGACCTGGGGCCGGGACCGGGGGCCAGCCAAGGTTCCGGGCCAGGTGGAGCGGGCCTTGGCGGGCGGAACCCTCGCCCACGGACCGGTTCTGCCGTGGGGTCTCAGGCCTGTGCCCAGCTCAGGCCGCTCAGAGTCCTCCTTTGGCTCAAACTGCCCCACACTGCCCCCAGGCGGCAAACTTGGACCCGCGGCTTCCACTCTCTAAAGTCTGTGCTACCTACGTGACAAGGGACTGTGACCCTGCAACCTGGGTCTCCCAGAGCTCCAACCCCCCTATCTGTGAAGGCTGCGGCGGCCTCTTGCCCTTGGTGTCCGGAAAAGGCATTCACCTGCGGCGAACCTGAGCCCGGGTGCGTAGCGCCAGGTACTTGAAAGGAACGTGGGGAGGCCATGGAGCCACGGGGGCCGGGCCTGCGGATTTTCACCGGGGCTCTCTCGGGGCGCAGGCACCCTCTCTCGCCGGGGATTCCCCACGCCGCCCCTTGACCCATGCAGGCCACCTGCGTCCCACGATAAGCGGCCCTCTGCCTCCATGGGGCTCAGACCCGGGCGGCCGGGGCGTGAGCAAGTGGCCTAAGTGGCCGCAAACCCGCAGACCCCTCCGTCCGGTCACCCCCACTGCGAAGATCCCCCTGTTCTTCCATCCGTAAAGGGGACCCCCTTTACGGATAGAAGAACAGGGGGGAGGCCCCCAGGAGATGGCTTTTGTCGCAGCCGCGCCTGGCTGGTTTCGATCCAAGACAGCGGCCGGGCAGGGGCAGGGCAGGCCCCCCCTCCAAAAACCTCCCTTGGGGAAACGTGACCCACCCCTGAGATATCAGGTCGGGTTCACAGGGTCCCTGGGCTGCTGTCCAAGGAATGGAAGCCCTCCCTGCCACCCAAAGGACCGCTCGTTTTCCCGTGGACCACCCTTAGCAGCAAGTCCTCTAGGCCCGCAGAGGCAGAGCGCCCGGGGAAGCCCTGGGGACCTGGGGCCGGGACCGGGGGCCAGCCAAGGTTCCGGGCCAGGTGGAGCGGGCCATGGCGGGCGGGACCCTCGCCCACGGACCGGTTCTCCCGTGGGGTCTCAGGCCGGTGCCCAGCTCAGGCCGCTCAGAGTCCTCCTTAGGCTCAAACTGCCCCACACTGCCCCCAGGCGGCAAACTTGGACCCGCGGCTTCCACTCTCTAAAGTCTGTGCTACCTATGTGACAAGGGACTGTGACCCTGCAACCTGGGTCTCCCAGAGCTCCAACCCCCCTATCTGTGAAGGCCTCGGCGGCCTCTTGCCCTTGGTGTCCGCAAAAGGCATTCCCCTGCGGCGAACCTGAGCCCGGGTGCGTAGCGCCAGGTACTTCAAAGGAACTTAGGGAGGCCATGGAGCCACTGGGGCCGGGCCTGCGGATTTTCACCGGGGCTCTCTCTGGGCGCAGGCACCCTCTCTCGCCGGGGATTCCCCACGCCGCCCCTTGACCCATGCAGGCCACCTGCGTCCCACGATAAGCGGCCCTCTGCCTCCATGCGCCTCAGACCCGTGCGGCCGGGGCGTGAGCAACTGGCCTAAGTGGCGGCAAACCCGCAGACCCCTCCGTCCGGTCACCCCCACTGCGAAGATCCCCCTGTTCTTCTATCCGTAAAGGGGACCCCCTTTACGGATGGAAGAACAGGGGGGAGGCCCCCAGGAGATGGCTTTTGTCGGAGCCGCGCCTGGCTGGTTTCGATCCAAGACAGCGGCCGGGCAGGGGCAGGGCAGGCCCCCCCTCCAAAAACCTCCCTTGGGGAAACGTGACCCACCCCTGAGATATCAGGTCGGGTTCACAGGGTCCCTGGGCTGCTGTCCAAGGAATGGAAGCCCTCCCTGCCACCCAGAGGACCGCTCGTTTTCCCGTGGACCACCCTTAGCAGCAAGTCCTCTAGGCCCGCAGAGGCAGAGCGCCCGGGGAAGCCCTGGGGACCTGGGGCCGGGACCGGGGGCCAGCCAAGGTTCCGGGCCAGGTGGAGCGGGCCTTGGCGGGCGGGACCCTCGCCCACGGACCGGTTCTGCCGTGGGGTCTCAGGCCTGTGCCCAGCTCAGGCCGCTCAGAGTCCTCCTTTGGCTCAAACTGCCCCACACTGCCCCCAGGCGGCAAACGTGGACCCGCGGCTTCCACTCTCTAATGTCTGTGCTACCTACGTGACAAGGGACTGTGACCCTGCAACCTGGGTCTCCCAGAGCTCCAACCCCCCTATCTGTGAAGGCCGCGGCGGCCTCTTGCCCTTGGTGTCCGCAAAAGGCATTCACCTGCGGCGAACCTGAGCCCGGGTGCGTAGCGCCAGGTACTTGAAAGGAACTTGGGGAGGCCATGGAGCCACGGGGGCCGGGCCTGCGGATTTTCACCGGGGCTCTCTCGGGGCGCAGGCACCCTCTCTCGCCGGGGATTCCCCACGCTGCCCCTTGACCCATGCAGGCCACCTGCGTCCCACGATAAGCGGCCCTCTGCCTCCAAGGGGCTCAGACCCGTGCGGCCGGGGCGTGAGCAAGTGGCCTAAGTGGCCGCACACCCGCAGACCCCTCCGTCCGGTCACCCCCACTGCGAAGATCCCCCTGTTCTTCCATCCGTAAAGGGGACCCCCTTTACGGATGGAAGAACAGGGGGGAGGCCCCCAGGAGATGGCTTTTGTCGGAGCCGCGCCTGGCTGGTTTCGATCCAAGACAGCGGCCGGGCAGGGGCAGGGCAGGCCCCCCCTCCAAAAACCTCCCTTGGGGAAACGTGACCCACCCCTGAGATATCAGGTCGGGTTCACAGGGTCCCTGGGCTGCTGTCCAAGGAATGGAAGCCCTCCCTGCCACCCAGAGGACCGCGCGTTTTCCCGTGGACCACCCTTAGCAGCAAGTCCTCTAGGCCCGCAGAGGCAGAGCGCCCGGGGAAGCCCTGGGGACCTGGGGCGGGGACCGGGGGCCAGCCAAGGTTCCGGGCCAGGTGGAGCGGGCCTTGGCGGGCGGGACCCTCGCCCACGGACCGGTTCTGCCGTGGGGTCTCAGGCCTGTGCCCAGCTCAGGCCGCTCAGAGTCCTCCTTTGGCTCAAACTGCCCCACACTGCCCCCACGCGGCAAACTTGGACCCGCGGCTTCCACTCTCTAAAGTCTGTGCTACCTACGTGACAAGGGACTGTGACCCTGCAACCTGGGTCTCCCAGAGCTCCAACCCCCCTATCTGTGAAGGCCGCGGCGGCCTCTTGCCCTTGGTGTCTGGAAAAGGCATTCACCTGCGGCGAACCTGAGCCCGGGTGCGTAGCCCCAGGTACTTGAAAGGAACTTGGGGAGGCCATGGAGCCACGGGGGCCGGGCCTGCGGATTTTCACCGGGGCTCTCTCGGGGCGCAGGCACCCTCTCTCGCCGGGGATTCCCCACGCCGCCCCTTGATCCATGCAGGCCACCTGCGTCCCACGATAAGCGGCCCTCTGCCTCCATGGGGCTCAGACCCGTGCGGCCGGGTCTTGAGCAAGTGGCCTAAGTGGCCGCAAACCCGCAGACCCCTCCGTCCGGTCACCCCCACTGCGAAGATCCCCCAGTTCTTCCATCCGTAAAGGGGATCCCCTTTACGGATGGAAGAACAGGGGGGAGGCCCCCAGGAGGTGGCTTTTGTCGGAGCCGCGCCTGGCTGGTTTCGATCCAAGACAGCGGCCGGGCAGGGGCAGGGCAGGCCCCCCCTCCAAAAACCTCCCTTGGGGAAACGTGACCCACCCCTGAGATATCAGGTCGGGTTCACAGGGTCCCTGGGCTGCTGTCCAAGGAATGGAAGCCCTCCCTGCCACCCAGAGGACAGCGCGTTTTCCCGTGGACCACCCTAGGCAGCAAGTCCTCTAGGCCCGCAGAGGCAGAGCGCCCGGGGAAGCCCTGCGGACCTGGGGCCGGGACCGGGGGCCAGCCAAGGTTCCGGGCCAGGTGGAGCGGGCCTTGGCGGGCGGGACCCTCGCCGACGGACCGGTTCTGCCGTGGGGTCTCAGGCCTGTGCCCAGCTCAGGCCGCTCAGAGTCCTCCTTTGGCTCAAACTGCCCCACACTGCCCCCAGGCGGCAAACTTGGACCCGCGGCTTCCACTCTCTAAAGTCTGTGCTACCTACGTGACAAGGGACTGTGACCCTGCAACCTGGGTCTCCCAGAGCTCCAACCCCCTATCTGTGAAGGCCGCGGCGGCCTCTTGCCCTTGGTGTCCGGAAAAGGCATTCACCTGCGGCGAACCTGAGCCCGGGTGCGTAGCGCCAGGTACTTGAAAGGAACTTGGGGAGGCCATGGAGCCACGGGGGCCGGGCCTGCGGATTTTCACCGGGGCTCTCTCTGGGCGCAGGCACCCTCTCTCGCCGGGGATTCCCCACGCCGCCCCTTGACCCATGCAGGCCACCTGCGTCCCACGATAAGCGGCCCTCTGCCTCCATGGGGCTCAGACCTGTGCGGCCGGGGCGTGAGCAAGTGGCCTAAGTGGCCGCACACCCGCAGACCCCTCCGTCCGGTCACCCCCACTGCGAAGATCCCCCTGTTCTTCCATCCGTAAAGGGGACCCCCTTTACGGATGGAAGAACAGGGGGGAGGCCCCCAGGAGATGGCTTTTGTCGGAGCCGCGCCTGGCTGGTTTCGATCCAAGACAGCGGCCGGGCAGGGGCAGGGCAGGCCCCCCCTCCAAAAACCTCCCTTGGGGAAACGTGACCCACCCCTGAGATATCAGGTCGGGTTCACAGGGTCCCTGGGCTGCTGTCCAAGGAATGGAAGCCCTCCCTGCCACCCAGAGGACCGCGCGTTTTCCCGTGGACCACCCTTAGCAGCAAGTCCTCTAGGCCCGCAGAGGCAGAGCGCCCGGGGAAGCCCTGGGGACCTGGGGCGGGGACCGGGGGCCAGCCAAGGTTCCGGGCCAGGTGGAGCGGGCCTTGGCGGGCGGGACCCTCGCCCACGGACCGGTTCTGCCGTGGGGTCTCAGGCCTGTGCCCAGCTCTGCCGCTCAGAGTCCTCCTTTGGCTCAAACTGCCGCACACTGCCCCCACGCGGCAAACTTGGACCCGCGGCTTCCACTCTCTAAAGTCTGTGCTACCTACGTGACAAGGGACTGTGACCCTGCAACCTGGGTCTCCCAGAGCTCCAACCCCCCTATCTGTGAAGGCCGCGGCGGCCTCTTGCCCTTGGTGTCCGCAAACGGCATTCACCTGCGGCGAACCTGAGCCCGGGTGCGTAGCGCCAGGTACTTGAAAGGAACTTGGGGAGGCCATGGAGCCACGGGGACCGGGCCTGCGGATTTTCACCGGGGCTCTCTCTGGGCGCAGGCACCCTCTCTCGCCGGGGATTCCCCACGCCGCCCCTTGACCCATGCAGGCCACCTGCGTCCCACGATAAGCGGCCCTCTGCCTCCATGGGGCTCAGACCCGTGCGGCCGGGGCGTGAGCAACTGGCCTAAGGGCCGCAAACCCGCAGACCCCTCCGTCCGGTCACCCCCACTGCGAAGATCCCCCTGTTCTTCCATCCGTAAAGGGGACCCCCTTTACGGATGGAAGAACAGGGGGGAGGCCCCCAGGAGATGGCTTTTGTCGGAGCCGCGCCTGGCTGGTTTCGATCCAAGACAGCGGCCGGGCAGGGGCAGGGCAGGCCCCCCCTCCAAAAACCTCCCTTGGGGAAACGTGACCCACCCCTGAGATATCAGGTCGGGTTCACAGGGTCCCTGGGCTGCTGTCCAAGGAATGGAAGCCCTCCCTCCCACCCAGAGGACAGCGCGTTTTCCCGTGGACCACCCTTAGCAGCAAGTCCTCTAGGCCTGCAGAGGCAGAGCGCCCGGGGAAGCCCTGGGGACCTGGGGCCGGGACCGGGGGCCAGCCAAGGTTCCGGGCCAGGTGGAGCGGGCCTTGGCGGGCGGGACCCTCGCCCACGGACCGGTTCTGCCGTGGGGTCTCAGGCCTGTGCCCAGCTCAGGCCGCTCAGAGTCCTCCTTTGGCTCAAACTGCCCCACACTGCCCCCACGCGGCAAACTTGGACCCGCAGCTTCCACTCTCTAAAGTCTGTGCTACCTACGTGACAAGGGACTGTGACCCTGCAACCTGGGTCTCCCAGAGCTCCAACCCTCCTATCTGTGAAGGCCGCGGCGGCCTCTTGCCCTTGGTGTCCGGAAAAGGCATTCACCTGCGGCGAACCTGAGCCCGTGTGCGTAGCGCCAGGTACTTGAAAGGAACTTGGGGAGGCCATGGAGCCACGTGGGCCGGGCCTGCGGATTTTGACCGGGGCTCTCTCGGGGCGCAGGCACCCTCTCTCGCCGGGGATTCCCCACGCCACCCCTTGACCCATGCAGGCCACCTGCGTCCCACGATAAGCGGCCCTCTGCCTCCATGGGGCTCAGACCCGTGCGGCCGGGGCGTGAGCAACTGTCCTAAGTGGCCGCAAACCCGCAGACCCCTCCGTCCGGTCACCCCCACTGCGAAGATCCCCCTGTTCTTCCATCCGTAAAGGGGACCCCCTTTACGGATGGAAGAACAGGGGGGAGGCCCCCAGGAGATGGCTTTTGTCGGAGCCGCGCCTGGCTGGTTTCGATCCAAGACAGCGGCCGGGCAGGGGCAGGGCAGGCCCCCCCTCCAAAAACCTCCCTTGGGGAAACGTGACCCACCCCTGAGATATCAGGTCGGGTTCACAGGGTCCCTGGGCTGCTGTCCAAGGAATGGAAGCCCTCCCTGCCACCCAGAGGACCGCGCGTTTTCCCGTGGACCACCCTTAGCAGCAAGTCCTCTAGGCCCGCAGAGGCAGAGCGCCCCGGGAAGCCCTGGGGACCTGGGGCCGGGACCGGGGGCCAGCCAAGGTTCCGGGCCAGGTGGAGCGGGCCTTGGCGGGCGGGACCCTCGCCCACGGACCGGTTCTGCCGTGGGGTCTCAGGCCTGTGCCCAGCTCAGGCCGCTCAGAGTCCTCCTTTGGCTCAAACTGCCCCACACTGCCCCCACGCGGCAAACTTGGACCCGCGGCTTCCACTCTCTAAAGTCTGTGCTACCTACGTGACAAGGGACTGTGACCCTGCAACCTGGGTCTCCAGAGCTCCAACCCCCTATCTGTGAAGGCCGCGGCGGCCTCTTGCCCTTGGTGTCCGAAAAGGCATTCACCTGCGGCGAACCTGAGCCCGGGTGCGTAGCGCCAGGTACTTGAAAGGAACTTGGGGAGGCCATGGAGCCACGGGGGGCCGGGCCTGCGGATTTTCACCGGGGCTCTCTCTGGGCGCAGGCACCCTCTCTCGCCGGGGATTCCCCACGCCGCCCCTTGACCCATGCAGGCCACCTGCGTCCCCACGATAAGCGGCCCTCTGCCTCCATGGGGCTCAGACCTGTGCGGCCGGGGCGTGAGCAACTGTCCTAAGTGGCCAAACC